>NC_081415.1:297718317-297773317 GCF_030272615.1 Cryptomeria japonica
AAGTGGAGAAAAGGAGAAAAACCATGTGGGAAAAAACCCCTCTCCAAAAGCGAGAGATGCAATACATGAAAAGAAACATGAACTGCTAAAAAAAGGAAGGAATGAGGGACTAAGAAGCCTCCAAGAAAATGTCCCAAAAGAATAGGAACATGAAGAACATCCTCAAAGCACAAAGAATCTATAGACAACTATCAAATGATAATTGTTATAATGTTGAATGAAGAACCTTCTCTAAAACAAAGATGGTGATCAAAGATCAAGAAGACAACAATCTACATGAGTGCCCCCAACGACACTCCTCAAACAATCCGATGAAAAACAAAGGCAAAAATATCTGTCAGTCGAAGATATAAATGGCATATGAATAGATGCATGAGTGACCCAAACACCACTACTCCAAAAGTAAAATGCTAGTCAAAAATACAAGTGCCAATAGTCTGAAGAACATTGATCGACAGAAGATGGAAGGTCACCACCAATACAAAACCAAGGAAGCATTAGAAACAAAAGTAGAAACCCCCTCATAATGTTGAGAAGGGAGAGGTGTGGCAGGTCCACTGAAACTATGTGTCACCATGAAGTGGATGAAGGAGAATCTGAAAGTCCTCAAGAAGGTACCTACAACTAAAAAAGTGTATGCAACCAATGTACACACGCATGGGACAAGAACCATTAGGATTTGATGTTGTCATGCAGGGACACTCGCTAGAGAAAGGTCTGATAGAAAAGAAAAAGGCACTACATAATCCTACATGACACTTTATAATGCAGTCCATCTACCAAATAAGGCACAACAGAATGTGCGAAATCTCCAAAAACCATACACAAGAGTGGCACTTTATCTCACTATGTCTACAAGAAAAGAAGTGAATAAAAAGGATGTTCAAAATTCCCAAATAGGGAAAAGTGTTGCAAATACATGTAGGACTGCCCAAGAGAAGTCATTCAATGCAAACAGAAAGTTTCTAGGAGCCAAAAAAATCAAGTAATCAGTCATAAGGTGAAAAACACAAAAGAGTGAATAAAAGTTATATTCAGAAAATCTAGAAAATTAATAGCATATATGAATAGAGAACTCTAAGAGCTTTCTAATGATATTCAAAATTCAAAAAATGAAGTCTATTCGCATAAGTTATGGTCTTGGAAGCACAAAACTAAACGCTAACTTTCGAGGCCTATTAAAAAAAATTGGTGTAGTATCTAATCAAATCACTTGCAGAATAAGATGGGTGCCAGAATCAACTTTCCGATGATATCTTGTTTGCTCAATTTTGACTTGGTATGATGAAAAACTGAGCAAAAAATCAATTGCATGTCAATTACGGCTTGGAAGGCTTCAAGGGTTCCAAAAAATAGAAACTTTCCAAAAATAGTAACTTTTGAAAATAGAAAGTTTCCAAAAATAGTATTTTTTCAAAAATAGAAATTTTTCAAAAATATAAACTTTCCAAAAATAGAAACTTTCTGAAAATGAAAAATTTCCAAAAACAAAAACTTTTCGAAAATAGAAACTTGCTAGAAAAGTTTTCAAAGAATTCCCCAATCTCCAATTTTGACAAATTAACAAGCAACTTAGGGTTCTCGAGCCTCCTAAGCGTGATGGTGACCTCTGTTTCACTCCAAACTGGTCATAATTTTTATCTACCTTTAGAACTCGCCTAGAAAATTGTGCTCTTAGCCAATTTGACTTGATTTTTCAACTACTCCAATTTTGATGAAAAAATAGCATATCCTAAGGTTTTCAACACTACGGACATGATGGTGATGCCCATTTTGATCCAAAACCAATAAAAAATTTCCCACCACTAAATC
This sequence comes from Cryptomeria japonica, assembly GCF_030272615.1. Lineage (NCBI taxonomy): Eukaryota > Viridiplantae > Streptophyta > Pinopsida > Cupressales > Cupressaceae > Cryptomeria > Cryptomeria japonica. The sequence continues at coordinate 297,720,130 of NC_081415.1, forward strand.
CACAAAAAAAAAAGCAAATTTGTGACCCCGCAACGCTTCTAAGCAAAGAAAACCCTCAAAGCTTGAGAAGGGGCTTGTTGAATCCACACTCTGATACAATGTTGAAGCAAAGATTGAACTCTAATACCATGTTGGAATTTGATATCTCTAATACCATATTCAATTTTGCAACACAAGCACTTGTAAGATCAAACGACAAACAAAAACACCTTCCACAAACAAGAGTTGTGCAAATGAATGCTATATTACTCAAAATAAAAGAATATAGAATGAATTACAATTGTACAATGAGGTACTTATAAGTAAAACATAGCTAAATTTAGAAGAACTAAAGTACAAGCATGAGGAGCTAAATAAAGTTCAACTAGATGGACAAAAGCTAAATTAGAAGCAAGCACTCCTCAATGAACTTAAGCAAAAAATAAAAAAGGCAACTAATAACTAAGTATGCTCTAACAATGTGGGCCACTAACCTAGTTTTCTTAGAAAATAAAGAATAGATAATAGAAAAAGAGGAACAAATATAAAGATTTATTTATATAAAAATATGATTTCAAATGAAAGCTACAAAAAAGATTGTTAAATGGGGAGATGCTACCTGACATAAAAAAGAGATGTTCACCTAGGATTTCAAAACTCATAGTTCTACAAACACCCAATATTACATCCATTGTTGCATTAAGATTTATTTCATGCACCATAAATTAAAAAAAATTTAGAGAATGGCTACAAAATTAACATAAGAAAAAACTATAGCATAAAGAAACAATACCTAGGCTCACAATCTAGGAATATTCCTCTTTATTAAAATTTGAAAAGGAGAGCTCAAAGTCTCTCTTTCCTCGTGTACATTTTTTTATGAATGAAAAATTATCAAGGAAAGAACCCCATATTGTATAAAATAATCTCATATTTATAACCATTCTTTCATGTAACTCCTTCATAGTTGCTTCTTCTTTTTTTTTGGCAAAAGTGGCAAGCCACCATAATATATTATTATTAAATATTAAATATTTACAAAACTGGTTTAGAGGAGCATACCGACAGGAAAGAACTAGCAAGAAAACCTCTGATTATAGCTCAGAGAATATACAGATAATCAACTCAATCATATCATTGATGATTATAAGGATCCATCATGAGTTTACATATGCACATATCCATGTACAAAAAAATCATATCAGAATATCATTAACATGTTTTTTTTTCAACTTTCCATATGCAAAGTGGGAAGAGCATTTTGGAGCTTAGACATAAGTAAAGGATCGTCATGAAAATCCTCTTTAGAAATAAATGTTTCCCCATGAGACAGGTTACAGCCTTGATTGGCTAAACAATCTGCTACAGCATCAACTTCCCTATAGCAATGAGTTATAGAATATTGTTCCAATTTAGAAATGATAGTGTTAATCTCTTGCGTGATGTACTGAATCCTCCAATTTGACACTTATGAATTGCTGCAAGATAAGACTATGTTCATGGAGTCCCCTTCTATTTCAACTTTCTTCACATGTAAAGAAATTGCCCCTTGAAGACCTAATAAGAGAGCTTGCACTTCAGCAACGTTGTTTGTTCCATCAAGGATTCTTGCAAAGCCCCCTTTAATGAAATCCCCTGTGTGATCTTTGATTATGAAACGAATTCCAGATACCCCTGGATTCCCCTTTGCTTCTCCATCAAAGTTTAACTTGAGAAAACCTTGTGATGGCACCTTCCATCTAATTTATTTTCTATGAATAGGATTAATCATGTTAAACATTAAACTCCCCTTAAATGGAAGAGATAAGTTATTCCATTGTTCTAGAGTTAAATTATCCCATGATGTAAAGGGGGAACTCAATTTTTTATATTTTGTGACATGAGCCTTTACCGCTTCTACTATTGATAGCTCCATCTTTGAAATCACCAGATGAATATAATTAGATTCAATCCTAAAGATTCTTCGATTTCTTTCTCACCAAATGTTCCATACTAACACAATAGGGGCAATAGTCCATATGCATGCAAAGAATGAATCACGGAATAGAGTGGGCCACAAATCAAAGACCAGTTTTAATGAGGAATGTAGAGGTGTGTACCAAAGCAATTTTGATTTAAGACACTCCCAATACTACAAGGCAAAAGAACAACTAAGAAGTAGGTGATTTGTAGTCTCAATAGCTTCTTGACAAAGAACACAATTAAATGGTTGTGTTATGCCAAGTGCAGATAATCTAGTACTGGTTAACACTCTATCTCTGAGTGCAAACCATAAGAAAGCCCTTGCCTTTTCCAAACCTTCACTTGCCCAACAAAAAGAATATCTTCTTAAAGGGATGTCATTCTCTTTTTGAACTAGATGCTTATATCCTTGTTTTATAGAATAAGAACATGTTGATGTTGGTAACCAAATGAGCTTATCTTCTATTTTTTTGTAGTGGATAGCTCTTTTCTTTAACTCAGAAAGTAGGTTTTGTCTCTGGTTCAATGGAATGGTTTCCAATTGAAAGTCCTTCCAAACTGCCCTTAGAACACCTCCTTCTTGTTGAAGAGTGAAGTAGTCTTTAACCTTCTCACCCCAAATCCTCTTAAGAAATATTTTAATTTCATCAAGATTAGCAAATCTGCTCAAGGGGGGAAATCCATTCCATGAATCTTCCCAAAAATTTGCCTTGTAACCATTATGAATAATCCATGAGAGGTGAGGAAGAAAGAGATGTCTACAAGACAGCATAAAATTCCACATTTGAGAACCCCTTGGAGGAAATTTTGATGTCCTTGAAATTCATTTGTAACAATTGTACAATTGCTTCTTTAAATTTTGTTTTTCTAGTTTAAAATTTTCATTTAATCATAAAGGTGACTTAAGTTAAAATTCAAAATCACAAACAAGAAATTAGGACATTATAATGATGGTAATCAATCTACAACTTGCATTTTCATGAAGAAATCATCAAGAATTATTAAAGAACTATAATTTATAATTTAACAAAGAACAATCACTTTTCCAAATTCATATGCATCTATAACTCTCTAGAATTTACTAATTGTTTTAGTTCCTACTAGTACATACTAGATGCTACGTGCAAAGACCAAACCAACATAGTTTGATATATAGAGGTAACTTGTAATTCTATATGAATCTTAAATCAAAAATATGCTAAATTGGTTGCTTGAAAGTTTCCAATATCATGTTCCAAAGTTCTCATCCTTGCACAAAATGGAGGAAACTGATAAAGGGTGTGAAGATTTAGCTTTAAGATTGCCCAATGTATTCACCTAAAAATTTCTAAATTGTCAAGATGTCTATCAGAATACGGATCTATTGTTGCAATATTTCACAAAAAATAGCCTGGGTCTCCCAATGAATGGGGATAAAACTTACAATAGTTAGAGAAATTATGGTTAAATAGTGACATTCATTTGTGCTTGAGAGTAGCAACTCCCTCATAAGATTATTTTTTTTAAAAAAAAAAACCAAGGGTATTCTTTTAACAAGAAGGCATAAAAGGCACAAAAATAAAAAAGAACTAAATAAAAGGGTATTCTTTTTCCTCTTGTACATTTTTTATGAATGAAAAGGTCCCAAGGAAAGAACCCCTTACTGTATAAAATAATTTCATATATATAACCATTCTTTCATGTAACTCTTCACAATTGCTTCTTGAAATTTTGATGTCCTTGAAATTCATTTGTAATAGTTGTATAATTGCTTCTTTAAATTATTATTTTCTAATTTAAAATTTTCAATTAACTATAAAGGTGACTTAAGTGAAAATTCAAAATCGTAATAAGAAATTAAGACATTATAATGATGGGCTAGGGTCCTAGCTCGATTGGTGAGAGCTTCTTGTGATGAAGCACGAGGTCACGAGGTCTAGTCTGTCTCCCCGTAAGTCTCCCCGTCTATAACCTCGTACATCAACACATATTTTTTGATATTTGAAAATATTTAATAACCTGCAATTTTGTAAACTAGAAAAAAATTATCATCTTACATTATGGACTTTTAGAAACCTTCACACTTTGCATATTTTAGGAACCAAAAATTTTTTTCCATTTGTAACTTGTAAAAAAAATTAGAAAGTAAAAATAAATTATATTTATGAACATAAATCAACAAGAGCTATGATACAGCTAGAGTCCCTGCCATTTGCTAAAATTTGTTGATTTATTGTTTTTTATTAGAAACATGTAGATAGTGGTAAAAGGTCATAGGAAAATTATAATATGATTGAGAATAGCAGTCAAATATGTAAATGGGTCACAGATGAAGTGATTTTTGATCATGTGATAAATTCAAAATTTATTGTCCTTTGTAAATAGATATATAGATGTGCTCAGTAAATTCCAGTTCAGGATATCTACAATCGTTAATACAATGCATTTGTAACACTAGCAAGTCAAGTATAAAAAGGAAGCGTTGAAGCTTTATCTCAAATTTTGTTTTTGTGATGTAATATATATGAAACATAAATGAATAAATTATTTTCTTACATTAATATCTTATTCTAATATTCACATTAATAGAACAAAATGAAAAATGTATAACCTTTGAAAATATGCATCATACAAAACAATCATATTCACATAATTGTTGTGAAAAGTTGTTTGCAACAACTACATAACTATTGGGGAAAGTCATTTGCAATACTTGTACAATTGTTGCAGAAATTTGTTTGTAGCCATTAAACAGGTGCTACAGAAAGTTATTTGAAATATTTACACTTATTGTGAAAAATCAATCACAATAGCTTTGTAGTGGCCTCAAAAATGATATTTTCAAAGGCAAATAAATGAGTTTTAATGGTCTTCTCCAACTAGATTGTACACAACTTGAACTCTTCCATATAGGGAGTGCTTCATGTTGATAACATAGTTGTGGTCATAGCTCAGTCTTTCCATTGACTAAAATGTAATTTTTTTATAGAGCTGACATAGGGAGTGTCATAAAGGTGTTGTAGGCTGGTAAAAATGATGACTTAGAAAAGAAGAAACAAAAAAAAACCTACAATTTGACTGCACATCATTGTTTTAATGGAGAATATTGAAGCAATTGCAACTATCATCAAATTACAAATATGACTAATTTTATGTGCAACATGATGCTCTAGGTAATCAAATATCTTTCATTAATGAGATCAATGGATATTCTTGCAAGGCAAACATATCACAATTTGATTTATTTGGTGGAGATTATAGCTATTAGTATTGACCTTGACTTCAAATCAATTAGTACTAGGCACAACTATTAGTAGCATAGTCAATGTTGAGTTTTTCCTTAGAATAAATATTTGTTAAAATTTGATGAGAAAATAATTTATTTGTAAAGAATCTTCATAAGATTGTTGGTTGTTTTTAATTTTGATACTCAAATTCCGAGTGTAGTTGAATTTGAGTTTGCCACTTACAATAAATATTTTTGAAATGTTGATCATCAAGTGATTTTGAAGTATACTTGAAATTAAAACCATGAATTCTTATCTTATAATTATTTATAGTTCTTAAAAATGGATATGACTAATATCCTAAATTTTGGATTAGAATATGTAGATTTTTTGTTGCCAACGTTTCAGATCAAACTCTATGATCCATTGTCAAGGCAGATAGGAGAAGAGAAATGGAAGGATGTTAAGAGAGCCAACATAATAAATAGAGTAAGAGGTCCAAGATGAATGACACAAGAACCTAAAAGAAAAGAGATAGATGGATCATAGAGCTTGATTTGAAACATTAAATATAAATAGTCTAATCTAGATGTTAATATATTGATCATTATGGAATGTGGAAATTTCATGAATTTGATGGTTATGACTATTTTTCAAGTCCAAAAGTCAGCATATTGATCATTATGAACAGAAAACTTCATCAATTTGATGGATATGACTATTCCTTTATAATGAAATGAGTTTGATATCTTTTGGCATCTTTTAGGTAGATGAATTTAAAATATCTATAGTAATTATTATATATTTTCCAATGTAATAATATTTTTGATAATATTTTAATAATATCTATATTAATTATTATATCTTTTCTAATGCAATAATATTTTTGATAATATTTTAATAATATCTATATTAATTATTATATATATTCTAATGCAATAATATTTTGATAATATTTTAATAAAATATAAATTAACAAGTGATATAATCAATATTTTAAACTTATATATACATGCAAACAAAATAACATCTACTTTTTTAAATAATAGAATTTAATTATTAATTTTATGTTCAAATTTTTTATATTTATGTTAGAGGATTTGCATTAATTAAATATATTTTATTGTTATTTAAAATAACAATGTGTTATGCTATAACTATATATAATAATAGAAATACAAGTAATAAATATTTTTGAAAGATTAAAATTATATTACAAATTGAAATTATCTAAAAGTTATTTAATTTTTTATTTACTTAAATTGTTTTTTTATAATTTCAAATATTCAATTATGTTTAAAATCATTTTTATTTTTTTATAATATTAAATTAAATGTTATACCATTTAAAATTTGTTTTAACATCCTTTATAATATATATTTATTATTAAATTGTCTTTTTAATTCATTCAAAGTACCCTATATTATTTCAGCACCCTTCATTATATTCTTTTAAAATTCATAAAACATATAATTAAAAAGGTATATGAAAAGTTTAAGAGCAAAAGCATTAGCCTTCTTATTATTATGATAAATCAGCTTATACCTATATGGTTTAGTGTTCGGAAAAATACTTATTGTGATAAATCAACATATGCCTAGAAAAAGGACGGACAAAGATGGGCCCACAGTCGGACCATCTAAGTGCACAGTGTATGAGAAACAAATTAATTTTCATTTGGTGAATAGGATACAAATAGGAAATGTTTAAATCTTTCCACTGCTCAGCCCTCATTGGCTCAAACATTTTTTTTCTAAAATTTTAAATAGAAAATAACAAAACCCCCACAAAATTACCACGGACCAATCAGGAAAATGAAAAAATCAATGAAAAATAGTTTTGAAAATTCAGAGCAGGACAAACTATAGGATAAATATTTAATTTTTGTATTGGCACGATTTCAGAAAAAGATTAATTGGGTGAAGTGAAAACATTAGTCTCTGCCACTAATAATTTTAATTCAGTGGGAAACTTATCCTTTGAGAATGATCAACTTCTAAAATCTCTTCAACCACTTCAATACCATGTCATATATCATCAATCATATCCTCATCAAATATATTCTTGTCCAATTCTGCGTTCTTAGCTGCCACTTCATGAACAGGTTTACATTTTATCGGAAGAAATTAAGATTTAAGATTTTTTTACTATCGCACGCTTAAATTTGCATTTAATACACCAACAATTAAGGAACCCAAGAAACTATAGAGGCAAATATTTTGTAATTATTTTCCTTTATTGATAGTGGAAAATGGGAGTTTAGCTAAAAAATAATTATTTTTTGCATGGTTTTATTTATGTTGTATTATTAGATAAAATATTTTCAATTAGATAGATTGTTATAATTTTTATATTATTATGTGAATTTTATAAATTTCATAATATAGTATATGAATTATTTTTTAAATATATAGATTAATATGAATCAAATTCAATTTAGCTTAAAAATTATTATGATACTGAAAACAAATCAATATATAAATACATTTCTTGAGGTAAGTCTTTCTCCATGGTTTTGGAGAGTTTCGTTTTCCTCAAAATCTGTAAGTTTGGATGTGTTATATTGTTTTCTCGTGTATTTATTAACATAGAATTAATCTTGAGATGTATCAAAGGTTTTTTCATGCCTTTAATATGTTGTAGAGTGTAGTTGCTAGCATTTCATTTTCCTTTACATTCCAATATGATTTTTCAAATTAGAGGTTCTATATCATGATAATTTGTTATAAAGATGATCGTTGAATAGTATATATATAGATTATGTGAGAGAAAGTATGTCAATAAATGTCCTTGCTATAGAATTTCCTCTTGTCTGGTAATCACAAATCATTTTTTTTTGCTAATTGTTGGTTGAGGGCTAGGAAGGAAGAAAACCATTGTGAATATAGATTTTCATTTTTGGAGTTGTAAACTCAATAGAATTAATTATTTGATACAACTGTTATTCATAAGCCTAAAATTTTCACAATCCATATTTTGAAATCTTGAATTCTTCATATGTTCCTTTTTTTTGGTGATTTTGGTTTGAATCGAACAAGACTGGGAGATAATACAGGTTATGGACATCCAACAAAGCATAATAGAAGTGAGAGTTTTGTCACATATTGTAACTACAATTGTTCTGATAGACATGATATAAATTACTATCGGTGTAATCATTGCACCTCATTAAGGTGCAAGTGTTAGTTAGATGAGGGGGGGGTGAATCAGATAAACTTACAATCCAAAATATTCATCAGATTCAACCTCGATAGAACTTACTTGATATGCAACTATGACTGTAAATCATTCAAACTCATAAACTGATAAACTTGAAACATCAAAACACATTTAACACCAGATTTAACGTGGAAACCCAAATAGGGAAAAACCACTGTGGGATGTCGGACCCACTAAGAAAATATACTCTTCTAGAGTATGCTCAGTTAAAAGCCAATCCTGTTAAAGATTACATAAACACATTGCTAGATGTGACCCGGTCAAGGGATTTCCCTCAGATCTATCAGAATTTTGTACTTTGTTAGAAGTGACCTTGTCAAAGGATTTCAAACACTCAATTAGAATGTTACCTTGCTAGAGGATTTACAAATAAGACTGTTAGGTCCACTCAGTTAAGAGATTTCCTATCACTTACAAAAATAAATAACAGTAATAAAATATATTTGCAACTTCACATCTGAAATGTTAAAGCAGACTCTATGTGCTCAAAATAATCTTGTCATAAGACTTATCTTCCTCCTTGCTGGGCTTCTCAATCTATTCTTCAATCAGATCTTCAATCTTCTGTACTCGGTAATCACCTCTGCAGTATTACTACTCTTCTATTTGCCCGCATCCATTGTTTATCAACTTTTCCTTATTTATAAGCAATTCCTAACCGCTTAATCTCCTTAATCACATTTCCCATGATTAATCTTAGCCATCAAATCTTCAAACTTGACTAGGTTCATTGAATCCTTCAAACTGAAAAATGTTTTATCTTGCCTTGAAACTTGTATTCCTTCCTTAGTACTTGTGCTCGGTTATGACCGTTCAATCTATGTTGTAGATCTAACTCTTGAATTTTCATTGCCGTTGATCCTTAACAAACTTCTTGCACGACATTCCAATATTCTATAAATCTCCATCTCATTGGCATCCTTCATTTAATAATGTATTTATTCATCCAATGCATTATGTTACTGCTCGGTTGATACTCGGTTAATTCTGAACTTTACTCGGTAGACATTCTGTATTCGTCTCGGTTACTGTATTGGTAGCTTTGCTTGCTGACGACATTCGGTAACTTCTTTCTTCTTTAACCGACACTGATAACCTTGGTGTTTACCGACTAGCTCCTTGCTTGGTAAAATAGAACAGTATCAAACCTTTACTCATTCTATTACATGAAATCTTTTCTCCTTCTTATTCAGTCTTCGAATACACATATATAGGATATCAAAACAATCAAAATATCATAATCTCATCACTATCTAACTCGGTAATAGTTGCCCATTGAATAACTTATTACTCCCCTTCATTTTCACATTCTTTCTATGTCACTTACCAACATCTTTATACTCATCAAAACATACTCTTTAAGATATGACAACATCATACTGAATCAGAAAATCAATTAATTGACATCAATGACAAAATAATATTATTAAGACAATAATCATCCTTTATCAATTATATCATCAATCTCCAACAACCTTCTCAATATCATCATACCAACAAACTTAATGTAATGCCAACAATCTCCCCCTTTGGCATTGATGGCAATACCAACTTGATTGATTCCAATTGATTCGGGTTGTTGTTATTCTTCTCCTGTCATCCTTGAGCTGTATTCTTCTCTCGTAATCTTCTCCCCCTGTCATTAGTCTTCTCCCCCTTTGACAACAATGCCAAAAGTAAAACTGATCCATGATTACTTCCCATGTGAAGTAATTTCCTTGCTGTTAAAACATATACAAATGTATCATCTTAGTCTCGGTCAGAGCATCTTGTCTTCATTCACTGTTTCCTGCACAACTTTAGACAACCTTCTAAAGTGTACAAATCGGCATCAACTCACAAATAGTATTTTGTAGAGTCATAGAATTGATGCTTTCACCAAACTCTGTCAGTGAGTACTAGATAGGGGTAGGACCCCTAACTTACTTCTGAGATACTCAAAAGTGTCCCTTGGCATTGGCTTTGTGAAGATGTCTCCTATTTGTTCCTTTGTGCTAACATATTCCAGCACAACTTTCTTTTCTTGAACTTCTTCTCTTAGATAATGATACTTTATAGAAATATGCTTTGTCTTAGAGTGCATTACCGGATTCTTTGAAATGTTAATAGCACTTGTATTATCACAAAATATAGTTACTGGCTCGGTAACTGTCTCATTCATACCTTCCAACAATTGTTTGATCCATGTTATATTGGTACGATTCAATGCTGCAACGACATATTCAGCTTCAACTGTTGACTGTGAAATGCATCCTTGTTTCTTGCTAAGCCAACTCACTAGTCTTTCTCCCAAAAAGAAAGCTCCACCGCTTGTGCTTTTCCTGTCATCAATATTTCCTGCCCAATCAGCATCAGTATAGACTTTTAAGTCAAAATCATTCCTCTTTTTATACAGTAAACCATAACCTTCAGTGCCTCTCAAGTATCTAAAAATTCTCTTGGTTGTTCTCACATGGGTTTCTTTGGGATCTGCAGAAAATCTTGCAGTTATACCTACTGCATGTGCTATATCAGGCCTGTTATGAACTACATATAGCAAGTTTCCAATCATAGATCGGTAAAGTGTCTCATCAACAGATGCAGATTCATCATTCTTTGATAGTTTACAATTATTAGTCATAGGAGTACTTACAGGTTTAGAATCCTCCATTCTAAATTTCTTCAAGATTTCCTTTATATACTTGGATTGAGTAATGAAAATCCCATTTTTCATTTGTAGTATCTGTAAACCTATAAAATACTTTATTTCACCGATTAATGACATCTCAAATTCTTTGCACATTTCATTTTCAAAGTTCTTACATAAAGAATCATTTCCACAAAAAATAATATCATCAACAAATATGGCTGAAATCAGTATTCCATTATCCTCATCATTCTTCATATACATGTTGTTGTTTTCACTAGTCCTCATAAATCCAATATTTATTAAGCAGGAGTGCAACCTTTCATACCATGCTCTAGGTGCTTGCTTTAGGCCATATAAAGCTTTGTTCAACTTACATACCTAATCTTTATTCTTCTCTTCAATAAATCCTTCAGGCTTTTCAATATAAACTTCTTCTTCTAGTATACCATTCAAAAATGCAGATTTAACATCCATTTGATATACCTTGAAATTTTTGTAAGCAGCATATGCCAACAATGTTCTCACTCCCTCAAGTCTTGCCACAGGTGCAAAAGTCTCACCATAGTCTATTCCTTCTTCTTGAGCATAACCTTTGCAAACTAGCCTTGCTTTATTCCGAATGACCTCACCTTTTTCATTTAGCTTATTTCTGAAAATCCACTTTGTATTGATTACATTTTTCTCTTTTGGTCTTAGGACCAGTGTCCATGTTTCATTTTTCTTGATTTGTTCAATCTCTTTTGTCATAGCATTCACCCAATCTTCATTGCTTAATGCCTCTTTTACTATCCTCGGTTCAAACTCGGATATCAGACATGTGTTTTGTCTCAGTTTGTTCCTTGTCATCACTGGATCATCCTTATCTCCTATAATCTGACTTGATGCATGATTTCTTCTGACATATTTTGCTAATATAGGCTCGGTAGGCTCTATATGATCTTCTTCATCACTCGGTAACTAAGTATTTTCTTCATCGGCTTTCTCGGTAAAACTTCTCAGTTGTACATATACAAACTCTTCATAATCTTCTGGTTCTTTGGAATTTCCTTCATCATTCCTTTCTGCAAATTCATCAATTTTCACATTTGCACTTTCCACTAATTTGTTAGATGATTTGATCAGACATTTAAATGCTTTACTCCTAGAGGAATAACTAAGAAATGTTCCTTCCTCGCTTTTCTGATCAAATTTTCCATTTCTTTCATCTTTGTGAACATAACATCTACTTCCAAATATTTTAAAATAACTTACATTTGGTTTCTTATCATACCAAATTTCATACGGTGTCTTCATAGTTCCTTTCTTCAGTTGTACATGGTTCAGGGTGTAAACTGCAGTGCTTATTGCTTCTCTCCAAAATATTTGAGGTACTCTCTTCTCTATCATCAAGGTTCTGGCACAATCTACAATTGATCTATTTCTTCTTTCACCTATCCCATTTTGTTGTGGTGTTCTCGGTGTAGCTAATTGTCTCTTTATACAATGATCATTGCAAAATAAGTTAAATTCATCTTAAATGAATTCTCCTACTCTATCAGATCTTAGACATTGCAACTGTCTTCCTGTTTCATTTTCAACTCTTACCTTATACCGTTTGAACATTTGAAAGGCTTCTGATTTCTCTTTTAAAAACATAACTGACATCATCCTTGAGTAATCATCCACAAATAATATGAAGTATTTATCACCATAATAACTTTGAACTTTCGTAGGACCACAAAGATCAGTGTGTACAAGATCTAAAATTCCTTTAGAAGTGTAAGACTTACTTGTAAAGCTTGATTTGGTCATCTTACCCATCTGGAATCCTCGGCATATTGCATTCATGGATTTTTCCAAGCTCGGTAGACCTCTTACTCGGTGCTTCTTACTTATTTTGATTAGGTTATCAAAATTTACATGACAAAACCTTTTATGCCATAACCAGGTATATTCTATTTTTGCATACAGACAATTGTTCCGAGTTGAGTCAAGATGAAAGGTCTTACCTCTTGTTTGAGTCCCGATAGCAGCCAACTTTCCATGTTTGTCATGAACTTTGACAATTCATTTCTGAAATTGTATTCGATATCCTGTATTGTTTAGTTGTGCTACACTCAACAAATTGTACTTCAGACCTTCAACCCAATATACATCATCACATTTAGCATTGTCAAGAAGTGTGATAGAACCTTTACCTTTCACAGGACATGGTGCATCATTATCAAATCTTGCATAACCTCCATCATAATCTTCTAATTTAACAAACTTGTGTTTATCACCTGTCATGTGATGTGAGCATCCACTATCTATGATCCAAGAATCATTATTATTTATGTGTGATATTAAGGCTTTTTCTTCATACCTTTCTTCATCTGATCCATCTTTGATAGCCACATATACAACTTCCTCTGTCTCAGTCCCATCAAATTTATCATCATTGGATTCTTCATCAGCTACTAGGCATGTCTTTCTATCTCTCCTTCTGAAGTCTCGGTGCCCTCTGTATTGGTTGTCTTTTTGTATGTCATCTCGGTATTCTCTCTTTTCACTAGATTCTTTGTCAGGACAGTTTGAAGCCATATGTCCAATTTTTTCACAGTTAAAACATTTCAAAGGTAACTTTCCTTTATACTTACCTTTGCCTCTCGGTAACCTTCTGGCCAATAATGCTTCAAACTCTTCTTGCTTTCTTATTTCCTCATATAGTTTGTGTACTTCTTCCATGTTTTTGCGAAATCTCTCACTTGCTCCACTGTGATTTCCTTCATCATACTTATACATTCTATCATTGTAACCATTAGATTCATCAAGATGAAAAGAACTGAATGCAGATTCAACTTTGTTTACCAAAGACCCACTGTTATCAAAATTACTTAACTCATAAGCATGTAGCTTACCGATAGTAGCATCCAAAGACACTGGCATGTTTGGTACAGACCTTGATTCATTAATTTCAAAGAATCGAATGGCATAAGCAAGTAGAAGTGTTCTCAACAACTTACTTGTTACATCCTTTCTTCAATAGTTCCTCCTGCTCCTTTGATTTGATTGACAGTTTCCTTTAACCTTGTACTGTATTGGATTATGGTCTCACCTTCATTCATTCTCATGGATTCAAGTTGTCCTCTTAGACTATCTACTTTTGCTCTTTGAACATGTTCATCACCACCATATACAGATGTAAGCTTATTCCACATAGCTTTGGCATCATTACAACCTTCTAGATCATTAAACTCTAAGTCGGTCAATGCTAATGTTATTTCAATCATTGCTTGAATATGTTCTTGCTTTGCCTTTATCTCTTCCATTGTCATTGGATAGGTTCTAGGTGCAGTGTAATCATTCTCCAGATAATATGTTGCATATTCTCCAATTCCTGATAAGTGCAGCTTCATCCTTTTCTGCCATGTGGAGAAACTTGACTTGTTCAACTTTGGTGCATCCCTTTTATACATCTTCGGATCTTGCCTCAAGTTCCTTTAAACTTTTCTTTTGGAGTTCCAGCTCTGATACCAATTGTTAGTTAGATGAGAGGGGGGGGCGAATCAAATAAACTTACAATCCAAAATATTCATCAGATTCAACCTCGGTAGAACTTACTTGATATGCAACTATGATTGTAAATCATTCAAACTCATAAACTGATAAACTTGAAACATCAAAACACATTTAACACCAGATTTAATGTGGAAACCCAAATAGGAAAAAACCACTGTGGGATTTCAGACCCACTAAGAAAATATACTCTTCTAGAGTATGCTCGGTTAAAAGCCAATCCTATTAAAGATTACATAAACACATTGCTAGATGTGACCTGGTCAAGGGATTTCCCTCAGATCTATCAGAATCTTGCACTTTGTTAGAAGTGACCTTGTCAAAGGATTTCAACCACTCAATTAGAATGTTACATTTCTAGAGGATTTACAAATAAGATTGTTAGGTCCACTCGGTTAAGAGATTTCCTGTCACTTACAAAAATAAATAACAAAAATAAATAACAGTAATAAAATATCTTTGCAACTTCACATCTGAAATGTTAAAGCAGACTCTATGTGCTCAAAATAATCTTGTCATAAGACTTATCTTCCTCCTTGTTGGGCTTCTCAATATGTTCTTCAATCTTCTGTACTCGGTAATCACCTCTGCAGTATCACTACTCTTCTATTTGTCTACATCCATTGTTTATCAACTTTTCCTTATTTATAAGCAATTCCTAACCGCTTCTCCTTAATCACATTTCCCATGATTAATCTTAGCCATCAGATCTTCAAACTTGACTAGGTTCATTGAATCCTTTGAACTGAAAAATGTTTTATCTTGCCTTGAATCTTGTATTCCTTCCTTGGTACTTGTGCTTGATTATGACCGTTCAATCTGTGTTGTAGATCTAACTCTTGAATTTTCATTGCCATTGATCCTTAACAAACTTCATGCACGACATTCCAATCTTCTATAAATCTCCAGCTCATTGGCATCCTTCATTTAATAATGTATGTATTCATCCAATGCATTATGTTACTGCTCGGTTGATACTCGATTAATTTTGAACTTTACTCGGTAGACATTTTGTATTCATCTCGGTTACTGTCTCAGTAGCTTTGCTTGCTGACGACACTCAGTAACTTCTTTCTTCTTTAACTGACACTGATAACCTTGGTGTTTACCGACTAGCTCCTTGCTCGGTAAAATAGAACAGTATCAAACCTTTACTCATTCTATTACATGAAATCTTTTCTCCTTCTTATTCAGCCTTCGAATACACATATATAGGATATCAAAACAATCAAAATATCATAATCTCATCATTGTCTAACTCAGTAATAGTTGCCCATTGAATAACTTATTACTCCCCTTCATTTTCACATTCTTTCTGTGTCACTTACCGACATCTTTATACTCATCAAAACATACTCTTTAAGATATGGCAACATCATACTAAATCAGAAAATCAATTGCTTGACATCAATGACAAAATGATATTATTAAGACAGTAATCATCCTTTATCAATTATATCATCAATCTCCATCAACCTTCTCAATATCATCATACCAACAAACTTAATGTAATGCCAATAGCAAGCACTAGTTATATTAATCGATGGAGGGCAATTCATGTATTTCGAGATAAAAGCATGATGAGACTCAGAATTTTCATCTATCTAATTATTCTTAGATTCTTCATGACTGCCCATATCATTGTCTTTGATATCTATACAGTTTTTAGTGTTATCTTCTGTTTTATTTTCAATGGTCTTTATATTAGATATTTTGTTTCCTTCCATTTCATTAGAATCAGAACTATTAGGCATACATATATTTCTCTTTCTTGACATATGTTTGGCTTGGAAAATCAGCATGAGGAGAAACAGAAAATGAAGCCATGATACCTTATGTAGGATGTCTTCAGCATTAGAAGTTTTAATAAGATGATTATTTCTAATCTTGAATGCTCTACAAAATTCAAACTATACATATATTTTTTATTAAAATAAGCAGCAAAACAAGGATGTTGGTTTTATATACAACAGTCTATAGGCAACATAAAAGAAAGGCAACAAAACTAGGGTGTTGTCTCTATACAAGCTCAGGTCAAACATGCCATTAACAACAAGTCGGAAGACCATTGTTAAAAGGCCTGCCAAACCAACAACAGCATGCAAAAAGCTATAAACCCAACTCAAGAGTGGGGAGAATCACCCATAACTCGACACGGGAGAGTTTGGGGGGAAGACTTACCTTTCCACCTACCACAAACAACAGTCCAAGCAATACTATTATTAGGAACATCATTGCAAATAGGAGCAAGTAGTAAAATTCCCTCAAAATTTATGTCTGCACCTAAAGCAAGATGTTTGTTGTTTTTTCTTCAAACTATTCTTTAACCTTCATTGCAATTACATTGCTCTAAATTGGTTCTGCAATGAAGTCAACACTTCCAATTTAGGAGGAGATAAAAGGCATAATGGAACATCATTTATGCCTTCCTTTCTACATTTCACATTGTCATTAGTTGTATTTTTAGATTGTCTGATGATGAGCATTAATTAAATAAGAGTGTGAAGGAATGTAATATTCTTCATCACTCAAAGAATCATCATATTGATCAATGATTTCCTCATACCAATAATTATACACTACAAATTATTCATCAACCACTAAATCAATTGTGTTATTCCTTAGAAAACTGCTCGTCACCCAAAATTATGAAATTAAAACATTCAGTCGAAGTAGATAATAGATTTGTCCTTTTCCTCTGAGAACTTTCTACACCATGATAGAAGTTTGAAATGATTTACCTGTGGATAAGGAAAAACCAATGCTATGGTGCACACCTAGAAATTATTGCACCTAACTCACTCTAACAAGAGTTTTTCCACCAAATCTATTGTTTTGAGTAGGTTCTACTATATAGAGTTGTCAACCTCTATTCTTAGGAAAGTATTTTGGATTTTTTTAAATCTGAAATGCACTTGCACTTGAAATCATCAATGGAGTTGGCAAATTGTTGTTGGTAAATAGATTTGTTGCTATAATATGTAATTGAAATATCTTGACTTGTCCAATAAAAACAACGAAATTATAACAATTGGAGAGATAACTTAGATTTTTATAAATCCAAAATGCACCAACATTTTGAATCACAAGTAGTCACCAAAATATGTTGGTAAATAAATTTATCATTTTAATATTTTATTTATAATAGCCATGAACAATGACAAAGTTTACAACACTTAGAGATATCACTATTGAATTAACAATCTTCATCTACATTTAAGAGGGTTAACTCCCTCATAGGATTAAAATTTAGATTTTTCAAAGATATATTTTTAATCAAAATGAAAGAAAGACACAAACTAAAACAAGAAGAGAAAATCTAGACAAGACTAACATGGGGCCAATAAACTAATTTTCCCAAAAAATAAAGAATAGATAACAAAAGAAAAGATTTTATTCTCATAAAAAGATGCTTTCTAAGGAAAGTATTAACAAATATTTAAATGAGATGCTACCTAACATAAGTAAGGAGATATTCACCTGCAATTTATGAAAATTCCCAATATTAATTCTAGTGTTGCATTAAGACCATCCACCACATGATACAAAATATTTTTAAAAATAATTACAAATTGAACATAAAGAAATAATACATAGGCTCGTAATCCAAATATATTCCTCTTCAGTAAAATTAAAAAATGAGAGATGAAAGTCTCTCTCTACTCCTATACAAATTTCTATGAATGAAAAAGTCCAAGGAAAGAAACCCTTTACAAAAAAATCTCATATATATAACCCTTCTTTTGTAACTACTTTTGAAATTTTGATTTTCTTGTAATTCATTTGCAATAGTTACATAATTGTTTCTTTAAAATCTATTTTTTGAAATTTAAAATTCGTATTTAATTCATAAGTAATTTAAGTGAAAAATCAAAAGTGTAGTAATCAGTTAGGACCTTAGGATAACGCCAATCAATCTACAATTAGCATTTTCATGAAGAAATCAACTATAATTGGAGAATTATAATTTTTTGTTCTAACAAAAAACAATTGTGTTTCCAATTACATATGTACCCATAACACTCCCAAACTAACCATTTGTTTCAATTTCTACGGTTATATACTAGATGCCGCCTATAAACACCAAAAACATAATTTAATAAGGAAAGATAACTTCTAACTCCATATGAATCTTGAATCCAAAATGTGATAAATTGGTTGCTTGAAAATTATAAGCATCATGTTCCAAAGCTCCCAACTTTGCATAGATATAGAAGAAAATAGTAAAGGGTGTGGAGATTTGGCTTTACACCCACAAAATGCATTTACTTGAAACCATTCTATGCATATCTTGCAACCATTGCACCAATAGTTGACAATCCTTAATTCCTGTCTTGATGAATGTCCATGGTTCATCCTTAAACTTCCATTTTGTATAGGTTAGACGTTACTCCAACCACAAATCACTTGAGCAAGATGAATTTCTCATTTTGTGCAGGCATGTCAAGATTTCACAAGGTTCGTGAACTAGAGAAATTGTTGATGAGTTGAATGTTTTGACATTTTGAGAAGTTAGAGATCTTTGAAAAACCTCAATTAAGATTTTCATCAATATTTTGACTAGTTGGATAACTATGTAAATTATTTTTGATTAAAATAAGCATCAAAACAAGGGTGTTGACTGTTGATTTTAAGGTAGTGCTCGTTAACCACAGGCAAACATCAAATTTGTTGCCTTCCCAGCCATAGATGATAAGCTCTTATCGTCACCCCCGAGCACGCTACATGACCTTCATGTTATTGAATTTATATCTATTGATGCAATCATGACCTTGCATATATATGAATCAATACCTCCTAATAGACCTCAAGTCGGCCATATACTTTTGGCGCCAAGGATAGGGTCAGACCTATTTATTACAAGTTACATATGAGTGGTTCGCCCAAATAAGACCTGCCCCAAATTAGACTCATGCAACTAAGATATCCAAATGCCAAGGCCGACATGCCACTTGGCATTTTGTGCACTAGGTCGGCCCTAGAAGGGATCCGACCTGGCTACACAAAAACATTGATCCTATATACGAATAGCCCGTAGGCAGCAAAATAGGGGTTTTGACCCATAACAAACCTAGGTCAGACAGGCCTTTAACAACAAGCCAGAAGACCATTATTAAAAGTCTGCCAAACTAGCAACAGCCCAAAAACCCGACTCAAGAGTGGGGAGGAACACCCAAAACTTGACACAAAGGAGTTTGGGAGGCAGTGGGTGGGGGGGGAGACTTACCCTTCCGCCTATGAAAAACAATAGTCCGAGCAATAATATTATTAGGAGCATCATAAGGATAAAGTGGGGAGATCCCTACAGTTTTCGTCTGCAACATGAGCAAATTGTTGCTGCAGAACAACATCAGTCTAGCAGATTGACCAGGAGCAAATCAATGGTGCAAAATGGGAGAAAGGGGTGTAAGAGCCTCAGGGACAAAGGAGGCCACATTAATAGCAACAAGAGGGCTAGCAGGGACCTCAACAGCAATAAGAGGCACAACCTCATCCCCGGAGGAGCCATCCTCTTGTGAGGAGTCATCAGAAACATCAAAATCAGAAGCCTTGACAACCAAGTGATCAGCAATATCGTCTTTCCACCAAGTAGTAGTGCCTCTATGGTATGAGAGAGAACAATCCAAACCTAAGTGACCCGTTGAGAAGCTTATTTGATAGCGAAATGGGAGGTCCTCACAATCCAACGATTGAGTCCATGGCCTATCCCCAACCATAAGAACCACATCCCCAAGGAGAGGCATAGAAATGTCAATGTCGATTAAAATGTGGGCAAATATAGAATGGCCCATGGTAGACATGGAATCATCAACCTTCAAGAATTGTCCTATAGAGTTACCAATGGCCTCATAACAAGAATTCTCCCATCAATGAAGGGGATAATTAGGAAGGTGAACCCATACCAGATGCACATTGAGTGGTTTTGTAAGAGGATTAAAAGAAGTTGTCTAGGGTTTGAGAGAGAGAGAGAGAGAGAGAGAGAGAGAGAGAGAGAGAGAGAGAGAGAGAGAGAGAGAACTTTCTTAGCACCAAGTCACAATCATGAGAAGAAGCAAAGGAAGCAATGAAAAAGCCTTTAGCATAAGGGTAAAGCTAAATGCTACCAGCAACCAAAGGCTTCCAAGAATCACTCACCCAATGATGGAGGTCGGGGAGAGAAGGCTAGAACCTAGCAAATTTGCACACCAATGCATAGCGTTGGTAGAAACCAACATTTTCCACCACATCCTAGTCACAAACCACCATAGGGGAGGTCTTGGCACAAGAAAGAGGATGATTCCCCTTGGGAGGATGAGAAGCAGATCTGGCCTTGCGAGCAAAGCTTCACCCACTAGCAAAAGAAGAAGGTTTGGGAGGGACCTTAACACCTACATAAGTCCAACAAGACCACCATCATCAACAGAGGCAATGGCAGCGTCACCAGACAGAGCAGCCACAGCACCAACACCCATAGGTGGAGGTAGGGCACCATCACCGAGCCCCATAACAGAATGAAGCATTGGGGGGGGGACCACCATCCACTAGCATAGTAGAGGAGGGTGCAATGGGAAGGACAATATTCAAAATATGTTGGGCGGGAGTCTTGGGTGATAGAGAAACGGGTAGAGTAGACATCATGGTAGAGCAAACCAAAGCTCCACTTACTATAACTATGCAAATTGTTAACAATCATTGACATTGGGGTTTAATAAGTTATGAGAGATTATTGATCATCGCCTAAGAGGTTTTGAAAAATAAGAAAATGCCCAAAAAAGTGTGATATTTCATGCACCTTATTTGTTATATGGTGCAACCAATTTACACTTTACCTTCGTAAAGTTCAAGGTTGGAACTCTACTTCACATTTTGCATTGTTTTGAGATTGAAGGTTTGTCAATTATAACTTGCAATTCTAGAAGAGTCTCCCTATCTGCTACTTTTTTGGAAATTCAAAAATTTTAACTCGCTCCCAAAATACATTTTAATATCCAAAAACTTTAAAAAACCTACAAATTTGAAAATAAGAAAACTTTTGCCATTGACAACATAGTGCATTCTAAACTTCTAGAAAGCCTTCAAACTTTACAAATTTTGAGAATTGAAAGTTTTTCTCCATTTGTAACTTGCAAAAAATATTGAAAATTAGAAATAACTTGCAAAATCTTTTCTTTGAACTATGAGGGGATCCCCTTTCGTTGCCACCACTACTTCACGACTAATCACTTGACTACGGACTACTCTCTTTGACATCAAAAAGGAACTACAACTTTGTGGAAGATTACTAAGGAAGATCATTTGACCGTAGAGGTTCCTCTTTCTTTTGAGGCTTGCTCTTACTACATGGCTTTGTCATGCTCAGAAGTCTCTATTTTAGTTCTTCTTGCTAAATTTTCATCTCATCTTGTTTCAAGTGCTTCCTAATAGCTTTTGTCTTCTCCTATGGTCAATGGATGTCTCCCACCCTATAATCTCGTCCCTGATTCTATTATTGTTGATTGCCCTATAGGGGGTCATCTCTTGTTTTCTATTGTAATGGGGCCTGGGATGATAGTCTTGCTTGGACAATAGTCTGTAGAAGGAGGAAAAGTCCTTCTCACCTTACTCTTTCAGGTGTTGTGAAAGAGAACACTATTGTTTAGGATTGAGATCCTTGTCTCCTGCCGATTCCTTGCTTTAATCAAAATCTTCTTTCATTTTTGTTTCCCAATCTCACTACTCGATAGATTCACTCTTTTCTACTTTATGGATTCTATGTAAATGGCTCTAGGCCCTTCCGGTACCAATCTAATCAGAATTATAACTTAAATCAATAACTTTGATTAGGCAAGTGACTTAGATTCACTCTTTTCTACTTTATGGCTTCTATGTAAATGGCTCTAGGCCCTTCCCATACTAATCTAATCAGAATTATAACTTAAATCAATAACTTTGATTAGGCAAGTGACTTGACCTTTGAGAATGATGAAGATCATTTGTGACCAAGGGCAAATGATACAAGCATTTGACATTTTTACTCACATTAACTGGCATCACAAGTAGAGAAAACAATTTGAAGGCAAATGTTGATTCCATAATCACAAAAAAAATTAAAATTACCGAGATCAAAAATGAAACCAACAATCTCATTAATGAAAACAAACTTATAGTATTAGTAGTTTTGTTGAAATTAATAAATTTAATAAATTTTCAAAATGATTTGTATTTTTTTAAATGCAAATCAATATTATTAAGATAAAATATTCTTGTATTCTCTCTGGTTTATGATGTTATAGATAAATAAATGGGAAGGAAAATATTATATGGTTTAAGTTCAATTAGAGGTTGGTTAAGCTTAAACTTTGATGGGATAAAAAAGAGAATTACAACCAAGCAGAGGCAAAAGCAATATCAAGGATGGAAGGTGGGAGTTTTGTTAAAGAAGGTTTTGTTATCTAGAAAAGCAAATAATTAAGTGAAATCCTTGGAAGTTTTGGAATGAATACATGTAAATATGATTATTTAGAGATGGATTATAGAAGGTGGTGATAAATGGCTATGGAAAGGGCTCATTAGCAAATTGGTGAAGAGATTAATATTGTAGCAAGAAGGTGAAGTGTGTGAATTGTTTACATGAGGGTAATTGTGTACTAATTGCCTTACTAATAATGGAGTGCACCAAAGCACTTTCTCAACAAAAAATACTTTTTCAATAAACATTGATGAAGTATAATGATTGGGTGATAAAAGTTATGTTGGAGGATTCATTTACTTCTAAATCATTGTTACATTTGAACTTTTGCTCAATATTTGTAGTGTGGAAGGCTTAACTTTCAATAATTATAATGTCATGAGAGAGTACATATTTGTAAAAAAGACTTTTTAAGACTGAAATGTAGGCATTATGGATTGGTTATTGGTACGCAGAATAAGATCTTTGAGCATAGGTTTGGAGATGGTTGTTGAAAGAAGAGTTAATGATTGAAAAGACAATAATAGGGTAATTATAAAGAGAGATCTAAAAGTTTGTTATTTACAAATATGAAGTTCCTTTGATATACGAAGTGTGTTATATCTGAAGACGGATTAGTATCCCTCGATAGTCAATAATCAGTCTTCAAACATAACATACTTCGTATATCAAAGGCACTTCATATTTATAAGTAACAAGCTTTTAGATCTCTCTTTATAATTACCTTATTATCATCTTTTCAATCATTAACTCTACTTTCAACATCCATCTCCAAACCTATGATCAAAGATCTTACTTTGCATACCAATAACTACTCCATAATGCCTACATTCCATATTGTCTTGAAAAGTCTTTTTACAAACATGCTCTCTCTTGTGACATTATAATAATTAAAAGTTAAGCCTTCTACACTACAAATATTTGCAGGGATGGATATTGGTGTTCCCCCATGCCAACAATTGTGATCTGATTAGTGCTATAGCTAATCATATCACAATTGTACCCCTTCCACACTGTTATAGCTAATCAAATCACAATTGTTGGCATGGGGGAACAATAATATCCATCCCTGCAAATATTTGTAGTGTAGAAGGCTTAACTTTTAATAGTTATAATGTCAGGAGAGAGTGCATGTTTGTAAAAAGACTTTTCAAGACAGTATGGAATGTAGGCATTATAGAGTGGTTATTGGTATGCAGTGTAAGAGCTTTGAGTATAGGTTTAGAGATGGTTGTTGAAAGTAGAGTTTATGATTGAAAAGACTATATCAAGGTAATTATATAGAGAGATCCAAAAGCTTCTTATTTATAAATATGAAGTGCCTTTGATATACAAAGCATGTTATGTTTAAAGATGGATTAGTATCTCTCAGTAGTTATAAGTTGGTATATATCCATGTTATCTTTGATGTTGATTTGAGGGTTAATGCAATGGATGAGTTGACAATGTAATGGGTGTTTCCCTCTCTTGTTCAAGCATATCTTACATAGATATATATCAAATGGTAGTAATTTGATTGTCATCTCCAATACATAGTAGCAATTTGATTGTCTCCAATATGTTGCCTCGTATAATACAACAAGAGGTGAGCTCAAATGTCATTCCACATAAGAGGTAACCATAGACATGTTGGAAGAATTTGTTTCCCATTTTCTCTTAAGTGGTTTTCTTTTGTACGAGGATCTAGACCCTTTTGAAATCCCTACTTACCTAATAAAAAACAATAGACTAGTTTAAAAAAATTGTTAATAAAATGGCATTCACATTTGATAACCTAATAACCAAATGACATTGATATTTGATAACCTAATAACCAACTTGGGAGAATAAAGTGATTTCAAAACTCTACAACTAGAATAATTTGGGTTCAATTAAGAGAGCCCATAAAGTTAGGTTGGTTAAGTCACCAACTCAAACAATGGAGTAATTTTAACTCTAAAATAAATACATAAACTCCATATATTTTTATTGCTCTTTATTATACCAAGGGGCATCTAAAATGACATCAAAATGTCCGTAAACAAAAATCCATTTTTGAAACAATTTGACATGCAAATGAAGGATAAATGCATGAAATATGCCATGTTCCAGCTTTTGTGGATGTGTTATTTTATTACTCCAAGTAAAATAGATGCAAGACTTTATTTTAGAAGAACATTTATTTTACATGATTCTCTTCTATTATAAGATATTTCTCGACATATTTTACACATTTTTTAAATATAGATAACTAGTATATAATCCAATAATTGTAACTACTAACATTTTCTTAAAGAGTGTGGACCCTATAAACCTCCATTAGTCTATAAAGAATATGTAATACTATTATTCTCAACTATAAATTGAATAGCAATGATTACTTATAGAATTTCCTACTCGTCAGCAAATGATACTCTCATTTCTATAATTCTAAAATCATAATTTAGAACTATAAATGAAAAAAAGTATCCCGTGCAATTATTAAAAAAATATATGTTATATTGACTCTCTAATGTGATTCAAAGAAGTTGGATGCCAACACAAGAGACACTGAAAACAATGAAATAAAAAGTCATAATTTGAGACGTATAATATAATTGGGTATCTTTATCTCCAAATATAAAAAGTTAATAAATAATATTTTTTCAATTAAAATTGTAAAACTAATAAACTTTGCTTTCATAAATAAATATATAAAATGCAATTATGAAAACAATATCCAACATTTTACATATTTTTCAATTAAAGTTTCATCTCATAAATAGTTAATGAAAATAAATCATCTCATTACCACATTTCAATATATATATAACTTAATTGAATATAAATTAACCCAAAACACCAAGCCATTGAACTAAAATTGTTGTAGTTACTAACAGAAAAATATAGACCACATATAGGTTGCCATAGTTGCTAATTCACAAAGTACAAAGAAAGATATTGAAAAAAAAAAGGTATCGATAATAAATGAACATTACAACCAAATAACCATGTCCAATTCAAAAATTACAGGCAAAGAAAGTATGAAAACTAGTAGCTAGGATAGACTTGTCTAAAATTGGCCTATTGGCATTACAGAAGTACATTTCAAGTAAGACTTAAGAAGTGTCCATGCATCTTCAAAACAGAAAAAGTTTCAAATCGTGAATATAATCTGCATTGATAAGGTAAAATCAGATCATATCCTATGATATACGATGTCAATCAAACTATAGTAGTTGAGAACAGAAACCCAATCATTTTATTGCAACTGGCATATAGATCATAGAATAGAATTACATATAAATAAATAAATAGTCATGCTATTATTATTGTTGAGGAAACCTATCATATAACAACGTTATCATCATATCTCTGTCCACTCAAACTACAGTAAGTCAGAAAAGAGACCCAAAAAACAGTTGCAAAACCATATAATATCCTATGATATCATCAATGGATAGGGTTTGGGTCCGCCTCCCAAATCTCCCTCTTCATTTTTGGGAGCACTCCTGCTATGAGGCTATCGGTAACTCTATTGACCGATTCTTGAAGGTCGATGATGCTATGTCTTCAATGGGTCACACTACCTTTGCCCGCATCATCGTGGATATTGACATCTCCTTGCCTCTCCCGAGTGATGTGGTTCTTATGGTGGGGGAAAGGCCTTGGGCACAGCTGTTGGATTTTGAGGACCTCCCCTTTCGCTGTAGGAAATGCTTCTCTACGGGTCATCTTGTTTCGGACTGCTCTATTTCACGCCACAAAGGTGCTGCCACTTGGTGGAAGGACGCTACTACTGATCCCTTGACTGTCCATGTTGCTGATCCTGATTCAGATGGCTCCTCTCAAGAGGATGAGGTGCCCCTTACTACTGTTGATGCTACTGTCGAGGCTCCTCTGGTGGACTCATCTTCCACCCCTATGATTTCTACTCCGGTCACTCCAGCTTCGCTGCCACGATCTACCTGCCACGATCTACTCCTACTGGATCTGCTTTTGTTGCTGTTTCGCCACAGGCCCCCTATTTGTTCTATTGCAGCACTCTGTTGACACTTCTGATTGTAACCCCGTGGGATCCCTCCCAATTGATCTCTCTTTTGATGGTCCTAATGACAGCATTGCTTGGACTCTGGTTTCTCACAGGCAGAAGAAGTCTTCTCCCTTCCTCCAAACCCACCTTTGTCCGGATTTGGGTCTCTCCCATTCCTTGATTGGGGTTTTGGTTGTTTTCCGGTTTGATAGGGTTTTCTTTGGCCTGTCTGACTGTGTTTCGTTCCTCACTGCCTTCAGGCTGTTGTTTTTTGTTGCCAACATCATGATTTTTGGTGTTGTTTGTATGCGGTTGATAGTTTTTGACTATCAAAAGATCAGCGCCCTAGTTAACACTGCTTTTGTAATCAAAAACATTATCATCGTATCTCTACCCACTCAAAATACAGTAGTTCAGAAAAGAAACCCAATCATTTAATTGCAACCAGGCATACATTATAACAGAATTACAAACAAATAAATAATCATTCTATTGTTATCATTGAGAAAACCTTGACAGCAAAACAGTCGGAAAGGTTGAAGATCTTTTCAAAGAGAAATGCAAGGCATCTCTAGGACTTGTAGGTCATGAAAGCCCAAAAGGGAATACTCAAAATTCTAAAAGCCATGAATCACTTGATCCCATTATAAGGAGAGTGTTTAAATACAAAATGATCTAAGGATTCCAACTCTGAGGAACAATTCTCACGAGTACGATGCTTAGGTTGAAGATCTCTTGAAAAAAAAGTGAAAAGCAACTCTGGCCTTTGTTTGGTTATGAAGCCCTCCAAGTTCTCTTTCCAAAGCAACAAAAGAGTCATCCCTTGATCCCATAGTAAGAATAACATCTGAATACAAATTGATCCAATAACTTCAGTTTTATGGAACAATTCTAATAAGTACAATGTTCCCCTGAATCGTGGTTATCTATCTTGTTTCAAAATTGATGTGCACAAACCCTAAAATTGCCAAAAAAAACACAACAATGGGGGTAGTAAATAGTAGTCCAGACTCCAGAGAACCCATCCTTACAAGGGCAGTATGAACTGCGATATAGTGTTGAAACTTCATTGAGGCTAAATCTGTAGGGACCATAGGCAGGATTTGTAAATCTAAATACGTTTCTTAGAAAATAAGTAGGAAGCCTTTCAATGTAATCTAATACGTTTCTTAGAAAATAAGTTAGAAGCCTTTCAATGTCAATACCTATTAGATCTAGAAATGAAGAGGCTTTTAGCAAACCACCGAGTAGTCACATGATGCACCTGTTGCATCAAGGATCTGAATACAGAACATGAATATTAAAAATACCAATTTGAGAGTTCACCAATGTGTATTATAATCACCACCTAGCGAATTCTTATAGATGACACTATATCACTATTTAAGAACGATATTGACGAGCTGAGCTCTTGACTTGCATATGTTTGGATATCATCAAGAACAGAAATATGTGGCTGATCACAACCCGCTTTCTCAAAGGCCCCCAAACCTCAACCCCATATAGGAGAGAAGATGCAATTACAAAATCAAAAAAAATATATTCTCTTGTCAAAATGTCTTCAAAGTAAAGCCGCAAGCAGTCTTCTTGGAGTTGCTTAGGAATGCAGATTCCTTAATCTGGAATTTAATATTGAGATCAAGCTTAAATATGGACCACTGAAAAACACCCCTAAATATGCATGTGTAGCACCTCAATCTTTTCGCCTCTGTATATAAGGCACATTTGCTTTGCCGTCAATTTGAAAGTGTTGAAAACCACTCTCGTTTAATCTAGATCAGATTTACACCAAGTCTATGAATATCACAGAATGATGCTGAAATATCTAGTTGATCATTTCAGTCCTTCCTCTCAATAGAATAACAGGTGAGAGTGGACGTCCGTCTTTGCAGATCTCATGTGTACTCCAACAATGGATTTATATTGTCATCACAAAGTAATATCCCCAAGTGCAGGAGACACAAATAATACGAGCACCTATTCCATGTATGAGAGCCAAACTACTAAGTCAAAAACATATTGTAAACAAAAAGGATGAACTGTTAAACACCTATTAGACATCATCGTGAAACAAATATTATACCTAGATCATTCCTATAAAGTGTTAGCAGCTGCAACTACAATGTAAGATGCATACAATGTAGCATTAATCGACTGTAATAACATGAGACGCTGTAAGATTGTACGTCTTTATAAACTTCAATTACATCAAAACATTTATTACCATGTCTCTTCTGAAAAATCACATTGAACTGTTAACCATCTATTCAACATCATGATGTTAACGATGTCATACCTAGATCATCCTCTATACATAATGCTAGCAGCCGCAACTACAAATGTCAGATGTGTACAATGTAGCACCAATTCCTAATAAATGTACTCTAATAGTATATAAAGCTATAATTTACACATCTTTATAAACTTTGAATCAAAGCATTTATTACCATATCACTTCTGAAAAACCATACAAACAGTATATATCTAATGTAAAGCCCCCAAATAACAAGATAATATTTTAACGGGTGCAAGATCAATATTTTGATGGTGAATTTGAACAAAACAAAAGGTATAACTGGCTATTCGTAGTAGTGTGCTAAATTTTTGTAAAGCTGACTTAATTCAACTGGATTTTGAAATATTGTGTTATTTTCACCCTTAACGGTAAATTTTATTAATCTGCAGAATATGCTTAAGGACATGTAATGTGCACTAAATCCATGTAACTATACCATACATGAACCTGCTGCTTGCTTGATACATCTGATGAGTTCATTCGCGCAATGCAAATATATTCTTACTCAGCACATCTTTGAAGGTAGACAATTTGTTGATTTGGCTTTAGATATCCCAACTCATTCCCTTTACGACTGTCCATGGATCAACTTGCATATATCCAAAAAATTAATTTACGACTTCACACATCAGAGAATCTAGCAGTTTTAAAGGTTGCAAATTTGAGTGTTGAAAAAACTAAAAAGCAGAATTTCCAACGCAACGACAATATTTAACCATTAGGCAGTAATTTAACCAATTAAACCAAGTAACCTTACAACCCAGAATGAAAGATGATTCCAGATTGAGAGAGTACTTGATTTGACTGAAATTGCCCCTCATCTTACTAACTTCAAAATAAAATGCGCCAGACAGGATTTCCGTCAATAGAAGGTTCTGAGAAAGAAATTAAAAATCAAAACAGATTACCCAACATAAAAGGAAAGGATACTTAACATGGCTGCAATTGCCCCCCATCTTACTCATTTCAGTAGCGTAATTATCACAAACAGGATTTTGTCCATACAAAGTCCTCAGAAAGAAGTAGAATATCCAAACAAATACATTTATTTTGGTATTATCGTTATTATCAATTAAAGTGGATCTCAATTTTGTTGGGCTGTGTAAACAAATGACATCAGAAAAGCCTTGTGCTTATAAGTAGAGTTTTGCAGCAAACAAGGAATGATGTTTCTGTAAAACAAGTAATGTTTTAAGATAATTTCAGAAAATTGCAAGATAAATAAGATTTGATATATCAAAAGTTGGCTTGTTAAAAAACCAAGACACTGAACACTGGTTGGTTTTCAGCTCGAAAACCACAACATTCTCAAAAAATCATTTCCAAAATGCTCTTGAAGCTTTTGTGAAGAGTCTCAATTTATAATGCATTGGATTCTGCCTCTGCCCAACAGATATGAAGTAGAAAAATCCATTTTTAATCATGGATGCTGCATTACAGATGCAGAGTAGGTCGACAAAGGTGTTTATGCATAATGGATTTAAATGATGAAAACTTCGTTTAGCATGATAAAAAAGGCAGAGCACGCACCTTTTGACTAGATGGTTAGCTCATTCATTCATTTACATGAATGAGGAAAAAGCATCTCTCCGGTTGGTGAAAAGAATCACAATTATACAAAGCCTCGCCGTCCCCATTCCCCCTCCTATGAATCACAACTCTTAAAAATGGAACAATTCAACAGATCACCAGGGGCTATAAGTTATAACCAATGACCTGCATTTTGTTTACATCAGTGATATATGTATATGTAAATATGTATCTCTAACAGAACTATCATCTGTTTCTGTTTCTTCTTTCTTTCAAATCAATCACAACTACGCTGATGTTATCTCCACTTCCCCGTCCTAAAGCCAATTTTGTAAGAAGAGCAGCGGCTGCACCAACAGGAGTATCTTCTGTAATACCCTTTGAACGGTGAGGTCTAAATCCAGCAAGACATTTTCTAGCAACTTCACAAACAGTATCATTTGATAGAACATCCCATAATCCATCACTAGCAAGAATGAGGCATTCATCTTCATTAGTCCGCTCTGTACATATTACTTCAGGTTCAGATATCACATACCGTTTCAAGAATCGATCTCCTGCAGGCAAAACACAAAACACCATCACTTCAAGGACAATACTATGGAAACTAATCTGTCGCTTATGTCTAAATACTAACTTACATATTGTCCTACAAACTTACCCATATGCTTTTGCCACAGGATCTAATCAAGCTTTTATAAAGATTTGCTGTTTACAAAAACTAGACCAAAATTTACTACACCAATTCCATTGAGTCCTAACATTGAACTTTTGTGACTTTGTTACACCATACGTTGAGTAGCATGATCCACAACAGAAAAATAACTTACTAAAGCCTCACTACAAATCGGAAAAACTGCTTGAACTAAGGCAACATAACATTATCCTTAAAATGTCAAATGAAACATTATGAAGATAAAAAGCCTTACAGTTTCCTCATAAAACCTATTAGAGCATCAACAGAAAGGCTACAGCTTCTATTTTTACAACCCTGATGATAATGAACATCTTACATACAGCCCGTATCATATTTTAAAGTCTTCGCCTACAAAGTAGGAGGCTACAATTTAGGAAGTAAAATACCAGCCACACAAAAAGTTGGAGCTGTAGTTATGCAGCAACTGTATAAACTTTTGTTTGCCCCATGGCTACACATTAAATCTTCCATTCCAAATTTCCTTTTTAAAATTTAATCTGAAATTAAGTGAGTAAAGAGAAAGTAAGACATTTAAAATAACCAGCAATTGAAACAATTTGTGAGACCACTGGCTAAACAACAGATCTTTCAAGCATGAAGCACACTATTAGTTTTCCATGTGCTCTTAAACAACTCATTAAGCAAAAAGTTAATATACTACTTTTCAAAAACAGAATTAATATACTACTTTTCAAAAAACAGACTAACAGGAAATATAGATCAAAAATTGGTAATTGAAACAAACCTAGGGCCCTGGACATGGCGAGAAAGCCTCCAACACGATATCCATTCCAATAAATAACACGTCCGCCAGCGGCTTCAATACGGCCCATTTCATCCTCTCGTTCAGGCTAAGATTTAGCAAATTGTGAAAAAACAAGGTACAATAAGCTTGAAAACCTCAATTAATGATACACACATTATCATATAACATCTACAATTATAATTAGAACCAAATAGACTCTCCACTTCTCAAATAACAAAACATAAAAAAATTTAGGAGCCAGGAAAGGGTCAAACAAAATCCTAAATAATCAGTACAAATATTCGCTGGTTTGGCCAATACCTTATGGTCGTTAGACAAAGGGATTGCTTTGCCTCCCCTTGATAATACTGCCCTAGAATCCCCACAATTTGCAATAACAACTTGAGTTGGGCTCACAACAGCTATAACAGCCGTAGAACCCACATTTTCAGGTGCAACTGGATTTTGGCAGCAATCATTAATCATTTGTACATCCCCATTACTACTGCAGCCTCCATTTGGACACATACCTCCAACTGCCATATCCATTTTCATGAAGCAAGCAGACATGACTTCGCTCCAATAACTTAAGTCTCTGGAAAATGAAGATGCATCTCTCAACTCCTCAGCTAGAGCCTCATGAAAACGGTTTTTACAATATATTGAAGCCTGCTCATAAAAGTGCACAGCCAAAATCAATGAGGTTTCTATGAAAAATTCCGACTAGACATTGTGAAAGTAAAGAATCAACAAATATTTGCAAAATTGGTTGCAGAAGACTGCTGAAGCTTATGCAGACAGATAAATGCATAAGGTGATGTATTGCCTTCAAAACTCAAATAAACTTAAGCAATCACCCCAGTGCAGAAAATCAATATCCAAGGTAACATTGGCAACAAGGTTCCTCGACAAAAATCAATGTAATCACTCTAGTGTAGACATCTCAGCAGAACACTAAGTCAACTGTAAAATAACTTTTAAAAAGGACCAACATCTTCCGTTCCATAAACAAAAAAATTAGAAAAGGTTAACCATATCTAGTACAAATAGTTACAATCAACTATATTTCAATTAGCATTTACTTTCAAAGAAGATGGCCATTTGTTTCTTCCCAGATAAAGGAGGAAAACGGGATTTCAGAACCACTGCAAAAAGAACCCTAACAATCAAGAAATATAAATGGCATCCCCCAATATTATGATGCACATAAAAGTCACATGAACATCAATGTAATAAGTCATGTCCTCAGATGAACGAAATCCAGAGTAGATAACTGACCACAAATTAAAGGAACAGAGATAAATATTTGTTATAGGATAAGGATGAATGTACCTGCGATCCGCCATGGCCATCATAGACACCAAAAAAGTGGAGAGGAGTAGGCGCAGGGGCTGCGAATCCAGTAAGGCTGTTCTGCAACAGTACTGTGGGCTTGGGGAGAGAAAAGAATGAAGGCACGGCTGCAACAGCATCTTCCATTTCACGTCTTCTACCAATGACTGACATGGTCCCGTGGGGAGGGCACGGGTCCTTCAATAGCAAGCTTATACTCTCGCTGTTGGCCCTGGGCAAAGCTAAGCCCTTTGAAGGCCTCCTCGGTGGAATAGTTTTCTGCTGTTCGGGCTCCTCAACAACTACTTTAATATCAACTTTTTCTGTTACAGTAGAAGCGACACTAGCACCTTTACAGGCCCCGTTTCTCCCATCACCAGCAAGAGGACCAACGCTTGCTTGCGTTTTACTCTCTGGCATGTTGATTGGCATCTCCCCTTTCAAATCTTTAAGCATAGGCTCTGCATCCGATGTAACAACACTAGTGTCATTAGTAGTGCTGCTGTTGGTGCTGATGTAGAATTTGTTGATATTGCAAGTGCAAAACAAGCCCCCTTTCCAGGCAGTAGGCGTAGAGACTGACCTCACAAGCCTTCTTGAAGGGTAAAGAGCCTGAGAGTGGAGTACAATTTCCATGGTATTTGTAGAGTCTGCGGTGGATGACACCTCCTCGCCGAAACAAACACTGCACAAGTGGGCTGCATTCCTGCTGCGGGACTGCTTCTTCACGGCATCGGAAAAACTGCTGCTGTTGGAGAGCACCTTCAATCGCCTAATATCTGACAGGCGTCGTCGCGAGGGCATCCCCGCCGCACTCTCATCTAGAAAGCTGCAAGGAGAAGGAGAAACACATGCATCCATCGCCTCCATATCCCACCTTTATCTACTCTCTATTTCGATCCCCAACGACTAATTCTCAAGATCGTCAATATATAATACCTTGACTTCCCGTGCCTCAAAATCTAATTACCGACCGTGAGAAAAACCCCCAAATTTCCATCAGGTTTACTCCCGAGGAATCTATTAACAATGCTCCAAAACGAACAAAATCTAAAACCTAAACCTAACCCTGTAAATAAAGCCCCGTCATGGATCGCCCAACAGACACTTGTCGAAAACGAATTATTTTCGCCATGCTCACAGTTTCGAGTTACAACCGCTTCAATTGCCGACCAACTTCCGATAGAATCCCGACGGTCACGGATTCGACCCCAGAAACACCCCAACACACAAAACTTCAGATCTGGCTCTTAACCCACATCGCGGATTCCCCCAGCCCAGTCACAGTTGCCAAAAGCATTTGCAGATTGGAGAAGAAAAACAAAAACCT
Source organism: Cryptomeria japonica (assembly GCF_030272615.1). Lineage (NCBI taxonomy): Eukaryota > Viridiplantae > Streptophyta > Pinopsida > Cupressales > Cupressaceae > Cryptomeria > Cryptomeria japonica. The sequence continues at coordinate 297,755,011 of NC_081415.1, forward strand.
GTTCTTGATCGAATAGTTTTAGCAAGTTTGACAAGTGAAACAACTTTCTAAAGCTTTTCACATTATTGGGAGGGCTAGAACACTACTTTCGGCGCCCTACCACAAAACCTCACCCCACCACCGAAGAGATTCCTCTGTTGTTTTGTGTTGCAGAAAAACGAGTCGTGTAGGGAATTGGAAGAGGGGTAAAATAGGGTAATGGGTTACCTCCGTTACCGCAGAACAGGTAAAACAATCTCTCCTTCGCCCACATGTAGAAGTTGCCAAATCTTTCTGTGGTTGGTTTGGTTTGGTTTGATTTGGTTATGGGCGTGTCCTCTCCTGTCAGGATGTTGCTCTACCGCCCAATTCTATGGCTATATTGGATCCTCATCCTCTTCCTGATTTCTTCATGCATGCATCGACACAAGTGCTTCCTACCCTACTCTCTCATTCATGCACCGAGTACGGCAAGGCATGATGATGATAATGATGATGATTGATGAAGGATGAGGTGGAAGCGTAGGGAGTAGGAGTGTCCATGGCAGTGTTACCGGTGAGAAATAAAGCAATGTACCTCCCCGGTTTCCTGATAAATGTACCGTTGTTTGATTGACACATGTAGCGCTCTCCATTTTGACAGCACAACAATTGCACTAGTGACTAGGTGATTCTGGATATTTTATATTGTGGACACTTGTTCTTATCTCGATGTGTTCGACACGTGGTCGCACCTTGATTTTCTATTTTTTCAATTTATCTTGTACTGCCACATGTCCCCCTTGAGGTTACGACTTTTCCTATCAAGATTTTGTCTCGCATCTATCTTAGAGGTCCTAGCCATCAAGAATTGAATCCAACATCATAACAGATCTCTCAATTTGGCCCCTCATCATATTGTGGCGAAGAAATAATAGAAGGCACACATCTACTAGGACCATTTGTTTTCTTTGTGTCTTTAACAAAGAAAACAAATTGAGAATCTCAATAAACCAAGAAATAATTTTGTTGATTGTAGAGGTATTATATGTTTTTAATTTCAAACTCAATAGTGGAATGCATTCATTTACCTTGTTCGCCTTGGCTAAGGGTATCATTCTCTATTCTAACTAACTTTTAGGGTTATGCTACCCCAAGTTTGAGCTGCGATAAATATCTTGTAAGTCCCACCCCTAAGGATTTGGAAAGATGAGTTTTAAAATATATATAAACCATTGTTCTTTTCTTAATTAATAAGATCCGTGTAGTGGCTAGTACTTGTCTTGTTCTTTTTGTTATGATCTGTGAAAGATACAATTTAAAAAAACATAAGAGGGGATGAGTTGTAGGTAGAGAGTTGGCTTTATAGTTAAAGCTATAATTAAATGTATAGGCATTGCATTCATCTTGGTTCTCTTATGCCAACTATATTAAGTTCGTATGCAATATCAACTATTATAGTTGGCAAAAAGGTACTCTTTGAAAAACCTTATTTGAATAAAACAAATTTCTTGTTTGCCTACAATATATGTGATATATATTTCCAATGTCTTATTGGTTATTGCATGGCTTTCATCCTTAGATTGCTAAAGATTGATTTCTTGACCAATAAAAATTATCCACAAATGCCTTTAATTTATCATCATCTATAGGAAGGTACGGTTATGTGTGGCATATATCATGCAAAGAGACATGTTTCTAGATAAAAGAAAGAAAAACATGGAGAAGCAACAAGTCGAAGGAGAAATATAAGAAACCATGAACTAAAACCACCCAAATCCCTAGTAAAAATCCAATGTTCAAATTCCAAGATGAGTCCATAGGCTAAAAATACCATTTTTCTAATATTGTCATAATCCACTCACCAACTTGGGTGCTCTAGTTTGGCTCCATTATCACCTAACAAAGATTTCTTATAACATGTGTCATAAATTTGTTAACAAATGTGAATATCTTTTATAGCTTGATTATGTGCCATACATGCTCTTACACTTATACTAGCAGTTACAGGGGGAGTGCCTGCAACAAGAGGCCGATAGGTCTGATTGTAAAGGGAATATGTTAGTAGATGTATTAGAGTTGTCATATTCAGAGGTATGTTGATTTGCAGTCATGCCATAGAAGTATTGTATAACTGAATAACAAAATTCTATTAAAGTTAAACAGATAATTATACAGTAAGAAAAAATTGGTGTACATAACCCAACCAATGGTTGTTCCCAAAGTTGAAAATTTTCCACCCACCATCCCCCATGTTGGTGTATGCAACATGATGTACTTGAAGAAAATGTCATGAATATTTGATTTACATTTTTTTTTTATAGGCTATATTATTCTCAACCAAATGTTTTTGTTGGACCCAGAGTATTGTTGTTATCCACCCTCCATCCCTCATGTTGGTAAGAGCAGCATGTTATATAGCCTTTTGTTGAATTCAATGTGATCTATATGATGAAAGACCTGCATCATTGTTTCGTTTATATATATATAAGTTAGATTTGGAAAACATGTAAGATTGGTGAAGTTGAATACTTTTAAAACCTTGAATATTTGAAATGTAGTAATTTTTAGTAATATAATACCTCATGGAATGTGAAATGGCGCAATGGGAATCTCACATATCATTCATGTCAGTATTTGTTTGTTGTGAGAGAGCTTTTCTGCAGAGAACTTTTTGAAATCAATAATTAAATTTGGTTTAAGAAGTGAAAGCAAGTTAATTTTTCTAAGTGGTTATAATATAGTTATCTACCTAACAGTATTTTGTATTCTGAAAAGATTTACATACGTTGATAGTAATGAGCTTGGTGTATTGGGTGTTGTTCTTTATAGAAAGTTGAATTCTCGAGTGAAGAGAACCTGAAAGTGTGAAGGGGTGTTAAAGAGAGAAGGTAGTTAATGTTGAATAGAATAATAGTTACCAATTGAAAACCTTCACAAACCATAATACGTGTAAAAGTGAACATGTCCAAAGATAGTTGAACAACGTAAACAAAGTAAGAAGCCCACAAGCACAGGATGGAAAATCTTAAGGCTGTTGCAAATAATACGTATTTTTGCATTATTAGATGATATTAAATATATTGAACAAGTGAGTAAGGTTTACACACCGTGAAAGTAATGACCTTGCTGCATTTAATGATGTTCTTTACTAAAAGCTCAATTATTCAATCAAAAGAACCTAAAGGTGTAAAGGGATGTTAATGAGAAAAGGTAGCTAATGATAAATAGTATAATACTTACCAACTGTAAAAAGAGACACGGTGAGCAAATACCATCAGAAAGCATTATACGTGTAAAAGTGAACAGGTGCGCTGCAGACTGAAAGTGGTCAAATCCACAAACAGTTAAAGAACATAAACAAAGCAAGAAGCCTGGAAGTACACCACAAAAAATCTGAAGAGTGTTGCAAATACTATGTATTAGAACATTAGTAGTGGTTATTAAATGTATTGAACAAGTGGGTAAGGTTTACATACCTTGAAAGTAATGAGCTTGGCGTATTGGATGTTGTTCTCTATCGAAAACTAACCTTCACAAACCATGATACCTGTGAAAAGGGAAGAGGTGCCTTGCAGACTGAAAGTGGTCACGTCCACAAACAGTTAAAGAACATAAACAAAGTAAGAACCCTGTATTAGAACATCATTAGTGGATACTAAACGTATTGAACAAGTGGCTAATATTTGTATTTGTTATATTCATATATTTTGTAGCTTTCTTTGTTGGGTTGCATTTGGAACCTGTGATAAATAACAATGTATGAGAAAGTAATTTTGGCAAATAGCAAGGAAAAAAATTGTTGAAAGCAATAAAATAGTTGAACAGGAAATGGGTGGTAGATGTGTACCTTTTGTTGCACAGTTGGGGCATGTTAAAGGGCTCTTCAAATTTTTAGACGTTAGTTGTCTTGTTGATCCTAAAAAGTATAAATATTGTTTTTGGTTGATACATTGAATAGAAGATATACAACACGTGAAAACGTAATGAAGATGTGATTTGCATACCTGATTATGTTTGTTCTGTAGGTATGTTTCTTTTGTTGTGTGTGAAAGCTCCAGCAAGCGGGCTTCCTCGGTCTTTCATAGAATTGTTGATGTTGCACCTTTCAACCATGAGTACCTCTGGTAGGTGAAGGTTGGTTGTATGCATAGGTGTTCAATTGCTTTTACTCTTGAAAGTGTTGTGAATGTGAGGCCTTGTTTCTCTGTTTTGTCGATGTCAACTGTGGCAAAGTCTAATATTAGCCCATGTGATTTGTGAATAGTAATGCCCCATGCCATTGCTAGTGGAATTTGTGTGCGGTTTCCTCTAGTAACTGGTGGAATAGGCACATGTTTTGCATTTTGTGGATCCCATGAAGGCCCAGTATAATGTTTGAAAAGAATGACCACATAATTTGGCAAATCAGGTGGTTTAGAAGCTACATCGTAGACAATTTGTTTGATTTGACCCAAAGCGCCATTTACAAGGCCAACTTCTATTCATAAATTTGCAATAGGCATAATTTCCTGGTCTACAAAAAGAAGAATTTCAAATGCTAGTTGTTCTTCTTGGTGTGCTTGCTTATCTCTTTGATGGGCAATGATTGTTGTTGCATGTGCAATGGGTGAGTGCAATTGTGTTAACATTTTTATGTTGTGTGCACTTGAAGCTGCATTTGTTGCAAACAAATGCTTTTGTTGGTTGAAGTGGTTATTCTGATCAAGTGTCAAAGCATGGGTTGACCGCAATTGGAGGGATTCCCAGTCTGTTTGCAATGGTGTTGTGTTGTGGATATTAAGCAACATTTCACAGAAACTTATATGTGAAGAACTTGTGCCTTGTTGACGAAATGGAATATCCAAGGTCACAACAGTATTGAATGTGTGCCATAGAGCCAGTGTCGTTGAGTGAGACGCGTACAATTGCCTATCCATAACTGGGGGAAGTTGTGCAAGATCACCAAACAAAATGACTGAGATAGCTGCAAATGATTCATGTTGTCTACTGGGAAAAGCTTCTTGCAATCTTTTGTCAATCTTAATGAGTAATTGAGGGCCAACAAAGCTCATTTCATCTATTAAAATGTAACGTAAATGTTTGCATTGCTCTTGAAAACATTAATAGGGAATGGCTTGTCAAGGGTTTGTATTCTTGAATAGGTATACGGAGGGCAGCATGGATTGTGGTTGCTTGGATATTATATGCAAAAACACCTATTGGTGCTAGTACAAGCAAAGGGTATTGTGCATGTTCTAAATTTGAATTTAATTGTCTGCGTATGCAGTCAATAAGAAATGAATTTCCAGTGCCTGTTATGCCTTGAATAACTAACCGTAATGGTGAAGAATGCAAGTTCTGTTCAGCACAAGCTTTAATGATATCAAGTGCAATAATTTGGTTTCTTGCAAGCTCATAGTTAGTAGGTGCATTTAAATGCGGGTTGGCAAGGTTGTGGGTTGCTTGGCTTTTCTCTGTTAAAATAAATTGAGATGCTTTTGAATGCAGTGCTTTATCAGGTATAGAAGCAATCCAATCAAAGTGTAGATCAAAATCACGTCTGCCAAGCATTTCAAGAGTAGCAACGTCAAAGTTGTTCGATGCTCCCATTTGGGACAAGAACTCCCATTCATACAGATCTTCATGAGTAGATTGTTGAATGTCTTCTAGTTGTCGCTCTTCACCATTTTCTGTTGTAATGTGTTCTTCAAAACCATTTACATGCTAGCGGATGTAATCTGTATTTTGAAGATGTTTCCAATTTTTTATAATTTCTTCAGCTGAGTTCCCTATATGTAGAGGAATGATTCGAAATGGCTTGTAAAGAAGCAATTCACTCCAATAGAAACTTTCAAAACTGTTGTCATCTTCTAAAGGTAAAGATTTGTGTTGTGGGTAGACATTTACAATTGTTGGTAGCTTTCTTTTCATCCATTTACATGATTTACGTTGGTCAGAGTATGTATATAGCTGGGCTGAACGAAGCAGAGTTAGGTTTGCTAATTCTGATGGTCGTTTCATGTAGTTTGAGATGTAAGATATTGAGGTTTGAGATCCTTCATCACAATTAGCTATGTGTTGGAAGATTCTTTTGCCAACACTGAGCATTACAAATTGGCGTGTGCAAGATATCAATGGGAGTTTAAGCAGCATGTGACAAGTTTCTTGTGCGCTAATGTCCCTATCAACAACAATTCCCATCAACAATCTTTGGTATGCTAAGAGAATTGTATCGTCAGAATTTGTTGATCCAACTAAGCGTTTCAGGATATCAGTATAACTTTCTGACTTCTATTCAGTTTTGGATGCGTACTTTGAGATATATCGCAGAACTGCTCTTTTGGAGCAGACAGGTTGACAGTCAACATTAGCCCTCCATATGGCGAGCATTGTTGGGTTGTGTACATTTAGACGATTGTCATTCCTTGCTGGCTTGTATGATGGGTTATTGTTGTGGTCTAATATCAACGAGGACTCGTGTTGTTCAGGCCAAGGAGCTTTGTACCGACATTGAAGGGTTGAGTTTTTTTTTCCTCAAGCGGGTATACTCTGAACACTTTGTATGTCGTTGGACAACATTGAGCAACTCAGTATAATCACTGCAAGGATCAGACCTGGATATGATCTCTGTATCTGCAAGACATGGATCTAAAATTGCGGGCATATATTGCCTATTCAAGCGAGCTTCTTCAGTATGTGGATTCCATGTTGTGATGTACTAGTCAAAGAAATGTTTAACTAATTGGATACTTGCATGATTTGACCAATCAAGGTTATCAATATTTGGTGCTTCTGGTAACCAAAGAAAGCCATGTATATGTGCAGATCCTCGGTGTTGCCATTCATATCTGTACCAGTGGTCAATGGCTTTCAGTTGTTTAACAATGACCTCATCACGAAAGATTTGAAATCTTAAGTGCAAGTATAAAGCTGTAATGTGTGGATTATTGACTAAATTTTCAATAAATTGTCTTCTATTGTTGGGTACAGTAGTTGACTTTGTTTTTGGTAATAACTTATGCAAGTCTGGCCATTTTGTATCAGTTGAGCTTAAGGTAAAGAACAGTGTAGGTGCACCTAACTGTTCTATCATTGATGTAAGGTCTCATCGGGATTCGCTCCAAAATGCTCGTGTACCACGCAACGAGGCTGCATATCGCATGATATGATTTGGTAATTCATTTGAGGGTGTATTTTGTAAGTATTCTTTTAGACCATGAAGATTGTGTGGAAGACTATCTTCTAGATTAGTCTTAATGAACACAACAGCTAATTGTTGGGATCAATGTCTCATCATAGGATTGTAGATATAATATCTAAAGCGAACATGTTGCCCAAATCTTTGATCATAATATTTGATCAGGTGCAAAGCATATTCATGTAAATGTACATGCCTTGTTCTTTGTTGTAGTGGTAAAGCCATTCCAGAAGGGAAAAGTGTTGGGAATGTCATGGAAAGGAGGCCCTCTATATTGTACTCATTGATAGGTGATGTACTGATTCGTGGCCAAGCAACAACATTGTTGTTGCTATTATCTAGATGTAGGATGGTTTTTATGGCATCAAGTTATGGTATTGATGATGGTAGTTGTGGGATAAATGAGGAAGTATTCTCCCCTATTTGTTCTTCATTGTTAATATTCGACAGAGTTGAATTATCTTGAACAACATCTTCTTGCAGTGAATGCAATGAATGCAGTAGCTCTGTAATGTCAATGGTTTGGTGTGGTAATAGATGCACTGCATCTAGATCAATGACTACATCCTTGTAGTATTGATCATGTTTCATTTTGTAAGCCAATGCATCCATGACGTGAAATCTATTCACGTAACAGTCATAAGTTAATCCTTGCAAATTGGTTCTACGGACAATAAGAATTTCTAATTGCTTAATATGATGGGGTAATGTTATTGCAATTTCAGAAATATCCTGTGGGAAGTTAATTGTATGGCCAGAATATTTGTATTGGCCTCCCCTTGCATGTGTTACTTGCAAAACAGGGGCAATTCTTGATAGGAGCATTTCTTCTACTTGAGAGAGAGACTTTAAAACAAAAGGTTGCTCACCTGGGTCCATATTGTTTGATAATGAGAAACGGTGGAGGCCTTTTTCACCACAACATCTCATGCACATAAGTATGTGATTGACTTTTTTAATAGTCATGCTCACATACATTTCTTTACAAACAGAACATGGCTCTATGACCTCCAACATATCAATCCTTTTCCGGAAATTAGACAATGCATGTTGAAATGAAGGAGTCTTCAAAGCAAGTTCAGGAGCAGTAGAATGTGTTTGATCGACATTAATTTGCTCAAGATCATTGTTTTCTGTTTGTAATAACTTTCCTGAGTTATTGCCAGCTCTCTGTAGTGCATGACGTCTCAATTGTCATTTCTTGGAGATATTGGCTTTGTTCTTTGCATAGTAAGTTCTATTGGTCTGGCTTCTCTTCAATTTGATAGCATCAATTTCTTGAGGGCAAGGCTGGATAGATATCTAATATTCCAAAGAAAGTAGAGGTATGTCAGAATTTTCATAATTGAAGATAGTGAACTTTGAAGTATGTATTAAGAATGTTTGAGAATTGAAAATTGCTTGATCTATGATTATGTTGTTTTAGAGGATTAGTTCAGTATGTAAAGTGGTTTTGTGATGTTTATTTGTATGTGTAATGATTTGTTCTATTGTTTTGTTGTTGTGATTTATTCAACTTATATGTACACATATTTATATACATGTAAATGAAGTATACAAATACTTCTACATGTAGTTATGTACATATATAAATACAGGTGCATCTATGTGAAATGTTAAAAGCCTGTGTTGATTACTGTATATATGTGAGGTTGAGATGTTGCTTGAAATGTGTTGGTTTTATAAAGTGCTTTACTTGAAATGTATGGGTTTTGCAAAGTCGTAAATTGACTTTGTAGTGTTTTTCTGCCCACACTTGTTGTTGTTAGTAACTTGGTTTTTCAAAAGCATCATTGTAATATAGGTATGCATAGATATAGTAATTTATGATACATACAGATGTATGTATATATATACACATGTATATATACATATGAATTAAATATTCAAAGTGTTGTATACAAACATATGCACATATATAACTACACATGAATATATATAAAAAACTAAGACTATGAATAATTATGGTATGTGTGTGTGTGTGTGTGTGTGTGTGTGTGTGTGTGTGTGTGTGTGTGTGTGTGTGTGTGCTCTTGTTAGTTGCTTGTTGTTTTTAAAAGAATGATTCTAATATAGGTATGCACAGATATAGTAATTTCTGATACATACAGATGTGTGTATACATATACACATGTATATATACGTATCATTTAAAAATTCAAAGTTCTGTATATGCACATATATAACTACACATGTATATATCAAAAAGACTAAAACTATGAATAATTATATATAGATATGTACATATATAAGTATACTTGTATATCTGCAAAATTCTATAACTATGAATAATTCTGGTGTTGTATAGTTATACAAATAGATATTAAAAAAAAAAGAAGATTTATGTGCATATATGTATGAATTTTCTGCAAATAAGATAGAGCTCAGTACATTTAAAAGTAATGAGCATGAGTGAAAATAACTTATGTCAGGAGGAAAGAGTTTCAAAGAGATAAGAAATAGATGTAAGAAATGCACATATAGATATTTATAGAAGCAACCATGTGTTCGTAAAAGGTGATTGTTTGTATTTGTAAAACTACTAAATATGTAAATTATCTAATGTAATAATTGTATTGTAAACTAAAAGTTTAATAATCAGGAAAGATGTGTTATAACTCTAAGCCTATGTACTTAGGCAACCAATTTCTGCAAGTAGTGCATCACACTCAGCTTTGAAGTCAACAAGAGAGACTTTATTGATTGTGACTTTCATCTTTGATTCTGAATTATATGTGTCAGTGGATACCAACAGTGTGAATGAATAGTGATGTGGCAGTAGTCTTTTAATCACTGAACAAGGTGTTTCTATTGTTGTTGCATCATTTTGTAGTGCACAAAGCTCTTTTGCAGTTTTGTGTAGCAAATGAATGCCACCCTCATCAAATGCAGTGGCCCAAAGAGTACCCGTGGCATCTTGTAACTTTAGTGGCAAGAGGTAACTATAATTACAGTCTTGCATAGTCATTTCACATCTAGGACAGAACCAAGAATCATCAAGTTGTTGTGTACTTTTTTTTTTGCAAGGCCTTCCATTGACTATCAATGGATAAGCTGCGTAACAGAAACTTTGATCAGTTACATTTACAAAACGCAAAACAACTAGCAAAGTAGTCTGAATTGTTTCTGGTTTGACACTCATCCTCTCACAGATTGAAGAAATAGTCATTCTAGTATATTTCTCATCTATGTGGATAGTTTCTGCAACCAAGGGTACAATAAGCAAAGGGTCATTTCCTCTTAATGTTAGAGGTTCTGCTTTTGGAAAAGGTGGATTGATATGTAATGTGGTTGCAGCTGTTATGTTTATAAGCTTCCCATTGAAATAGCCAACACGAGCATTACGCAAAGCAAGGATAACCACACTATCATTGGTTAACATATTTTTCAATTCTAGGCCTTTTTGTTCTACCATTGGACCCCATAGGTTGATGTCAATTGTTGAACCAGATAGATCATTAATTTTCACAATACGCTTTTGTGTTTGACTGCCATCTTTCCTCCGTGTTGGAATGATATCTCCAATGTATAAAACAAGGCCAATTATGTCAACCAATGTGTTATTTGTTAGATGAAACAATTCACTAATGGGCGTGAAAAGAGGGCGTTGTTGGTCAGCTTGTTCTTCGTTGGTGCAGCGTTTTAGTATGGATTCATCAAACAAGATGATTTCTAAATGACTATTTAGTTTGTTGTACCTCACGTTTGCTTCCTTAATGGATCCCTTTGAAATAATATAATGTGAACCTATGTCCACACGGTTAGAGTGTAATTGAGCTATTTCATCAAAATATGTGACTCTAATTTCACACCCCTCACAGTCAACAATGTCAAAGCTAAACACATGACCATTTTTTGTGGTTGTGCTATATGCCTTAATAGGGTGTTTATGAGTAACTCTGCCTTTGATTGTCCATTTATTCTGGTATGGATTCAAATTTTTGATAGGGCTTATTTTTTCAGAAGTCGTTGTTTGTGGGGATGGCAATTCAGTAGCAAACTGAAGAGATCATTTAGATGTTGATGGTCTATCCTCAGACATTATTTCTGGTTGTTGTTCTTTGAACAGGTATATTGGTTTACCAAAGAACGTGCAATCACTTTGTTTCACTTCTAGACTAAGTATTACAATAGTCCCGTGAAAACAAAAGACTTCTTTTTAAATTACTATTAATTATACTTAAACAAAATTAAATAGAGATGAAACATATTGTATTTAATAACCATAGTTTGTTTCCTACCTTGTGTTCCATATGTATTGGCATGTATAACTCGATAACTGGACTATTTTGCCTATTTTTAGAATATCTGAATCTATCAGAGTAACATATTTAGAAGGCAAGATTGCTAACTTCATGTATGTGCCATCAGATAACACTAATTTATGTTTGTCAGTATCATCTGTGTTGTTCTGCATTTTCTGAAATGACAAAACTTGTAGCAATGTTGAAGGAAGCTCATCCCCAGCATTGGTAGATTGAATTGCAAAAGGGGTAGGGGCATACTCTTGGGTTTTTGCCTACAAAAAATAATATGAATATAGAGGATTTAATTTTAATGTTAAGTAGGTCATATATTTGCTTACTTGTTAATGTAAAACATGTGCTAGTAAAGTATGTAATCAAGCTATGTTATCTATAGAGTATTCATCTACTTTAGCACTATGCTATGAAAAAAGGATGCATGTGGTAATGAAAAGGATGGTATGGAAAAGAGAGATGTATTGTCAAAAAAAAGAGCATAAAGCTTTCTATTTTGAAAAGCTTTGATAATTTAGCTTACAAACTATCAATTGTGGAGTGCTCTATCGGTTTAGAGGTGGGTGTTGAAGATGCCATTGTGCATATATACCTTTTGATAATTAAAAGTAAATTATAAGCATGATGAATTGTAGTTCTTATATCAAAATACAATCACAACACGATTTAAGTTGATCAAAGGTATATATGCACAAGAAGAACAAAATTAACTGAGCATAGAGTAACGTTGTTAGAGTTTAAATTTTGTTTCAAATGGTAATGAATTGATCATAATGTGATTGAAACATGTATTCAAAACAACAATTGGTCATATGTTGATAAACTTAAAAAACATAAAGTATCACTTTATGATTTACATATTTGAGAGCGTGTTAACAAAATATGAGTTCATCTCATCAAAGATCATTCAAAATATGAGATGCATCTGTTTGTTTCGAATGTTAATCAAAATATGAATGTAACTTTTCAAAGATTCAATAATTACAAAAACACAGGATCCACCCAAGCAACCCATCCAAGCTTGTTATCAGTCCATTTAAATACTTTGTCTCCCAATGTGAAAATAACAGTTGGATCAGTTAATTGTTCAATACTTGGTATTGGTAAAGGCGCTAATTCGATACTATATATGGTTGTTACAACACTACAAGATATAGAGAGGTTCACTATTGTTTGGTTTGGTGATTTATGTTTGTAGTGTTGAATTATCTTTCTGAGGTTGCTCTTTAACTTGTTGCTTTCTTGCAACATCCTTTCAATGACATTGTTAATGTCCTCTGTTTCTTTCAATCTTCTATCCATTGTTTTAATTTGATTGTGTTAGTGTGGTTTTTTCCTGTTGGAATGACAGAATGGAAATGCATTACTAAAAAAAGTGAACATAGAAGAATAATACAACATATCTTTAAGTAGATCATTTTTTTTTGTAAATCGTAACAAATTTAGTATTGACTGATTATAAAAACTTGTAATAATTAATTGAATACTTTAAGCTTTGTAAATTGACTAATGAGCCAACTTTGACATGTGATAAATCAGGTGGATTTCAACAAAAGGTTGTGTAAGATGTTGATGTTGCAAGCATGGGCGATACAATGTGAATAATAAGAATTTGATGGCTGTAATAAATAGTTTTTGTTGGGAACAATAGGGCCTACCAAAAAAATAATTATCAAAAAATCACTACATGACATTTTCTTTTAGTACATCATGCTGCATACAACATACTGCAATAGAACATAGCCATCAATGGAATTACAGAGTTATTGGTAAGAGAATTAGATCTCTAAAATGTAAAAAAACTTGCATCCTAGAAGAAAACTATGCAGTTTGTTGTTACAGTCTCTTGGTTTTTGCTCTTTCATTATGTTGTTAATGATTACTTTTTTTGTGGATATATAAATCTCAGAACAAATTTACATGTAAGAAATTATTTCACTCTGCAAGACAAGTGCTTAGTTTGATTTATTTTAGGGTATGTGTATATATATATCCATGTGTATATATACAGATATACATGTCTATACAGATGCACATACACGTATACATATACATCTGATATATATACATCTATATATATATATAATTAAGTATATATATATAATTAAGTATGGGCATGAATGCTTTCACTCTGCAAGGTAAGTATTCAGTTTTACAGTTTGAAGGGTCTGTGAAATGAATACAACAACGAAATCAAATACACTTGTGCGTTTGGCCGGGGAGGAAAACATTAAAGACAACACCGCTTCAAAAAATGAGTGCACGCACTGATGACACCCTGAGTGGAAAGGTCACGACAAAAAAAGAAACCCAACGCACAACTCACCATTGCGGGAAGATTTAGAGGTGATTCTCTCACTAAAAAGGATACAAATTTTGCAGAATTTATAATTAGTAAAGGAAAGAACGTATCTATCTTATATAATAAGCTGGTCACAAAATCAGAATTATACACATCAATTGCAATATATTAATGTTGTAAATGTGGATCATTTGTTAGTGGTTATTTATCAGAGATTAAAGGCCTTCATGTGCACAAAGTCAGTTATCTGATTTGTGTCAGTCTGAGCACACATTTTGTGAAGCAACGTTGTGTTTAATGTTTTCCTGTGCGAGATGCAGAATCCTGCTATCAATCCTTGTCATTGTCAAGCTTGGGAAAATATAGCGAGAAGTGTCCTTTTCATGTATAAATCCTCAAGATATATATGTGAATGTTGAGCAAAACTCGCTGTGATAGTTTAATAGGGATAAATCACAGGGATAATCATGGTAGGATCAAAACAAATGCAAGGAGTCATGGCCTAATAATGGGAATTTCATATAATGTATCCTTAGACTTGATAAACGTGTAGGTAGTTATATGTGATGAGGTTTACATGACAATAGAAAGTGAACAGTGATAGTCCTCAAGGAAGACATTTTTTGAAAAATTTAGATCTTAGATAACATGGAGGAAAAATAAAGAAGATAGTGAATTATTAGAGAAATCACAAGGATTTTCATAATAAGATTATATAAACCTTAAGGGGTTTCCTACATAAAATGACAAAGAACTTTAAAAAGCAGGGGAAAATTTAGACCTTAGATAACATGGAGGAAAAATAAAGAAGATAGTGGTTTCCTACATCAAGTGATAATAAACTTAAAAAAACACAGTCATGAGAGTATCTTATAGATCTTGAAGAAGTAAAATATCACAATGAAGAAGAATAACATGATGTGAAGCGAAAAAGCATTAGTGATATTGTAATACAAAATCCAAAAGATAGTTACATGATAGTGATAAGAGTGATTGGATAGTGAAGATATTAGGCATGTGAAGTAAATTCAAGGAAGATAGTGTCATGATGAAAGATAAAAGGCAATACATACGTTACTCTGGTCAGCTATTCATGGAAATAAATTCTTTAATCATATGAAGAAGTCAGTGGAATGCAAAGTAATCTTACAATAAGCAGTTAATGACATCCTTTAAATATCAGGCAATAACCTATAGTATTCATCAATAGTATCAACCAAGGTTAACCATGATAAAGTGAAATTTATCGAGTTGCATTTTTTTGAGTTTATAGATTAATATTGAATTGGGTTTTAAGCAATGCTTTACGAAACACTTTCGGTTTGTGTGCATTCTGTTGTAGGTTAAAAGGGTTTTAGTTGGGTTTTGCAGTTTGGAGATATTCATTGATTTAAGTTTTAACCAGTATCAATAGTTTAAGGTTCTATTTCGACTATGATATTTCTTAATTTGCTTTAATGTTTTCATCCCTGACGGTGTGCACGAATGTCAATGTTCTTTATGGCCGCTTCGAACCGTAAAATGTAATTTATTTTGTTGTTCTTGAAAATATTTTGCTCTACAAATTTTCACATAACGTTGGATGTAGTTGTTGAGTTAGGTTTTATTCAGCTTGTCAGTGTTTTGTTGGGCTTGTTTGTGAGCTTTTAGCCGTGAATGGTTTTACTCTACAAGGTAAGTGTTTATTTTAAAGTTTTTTGAATTTGTAATGCATTGTTTTATAGTGTGTGTTTTTTTCGCGTGTTGTACTTGCAGGGTTGTTATTTTGTTTATGTTGTTTAATTGTTTGTGGATGTGACTACTTTCACTCTGCAAGACAAATGTTTATTTTAAAGTTTGTTGCAATTGTAATGCATTTTTTTATAGTGTGCTTATGTTTTTCCATGGTGTGCTTGCAGGGCTCTTACTTTGTTATGGGCGCTTCAAACTATAAAATGTAATTTGTTTTGTTGTTGTTGTAAGTATTTTGCTCTGTAAATTTTCTCGTAACATTGGATTTAGTTGTTGAGTTAGGTTTTCTTCTGCCTATGAGTGTTTTCTTGATGGGGTTTCTGAGCTTCTCACTGCGAATGGATTTAATCTCCAAGTTAGGAGTTTATTTTAAAGTTTGTTTCATTAGTTTGCAGGGTTCTTACTTTGTTTCTGTTATTTAACTATTTGTGGACGTCACTACTTTCAGACTGCAAGGCGACTGCTCACTTTTACAGGCATTAGGGTCTGTGAATATGTTTGGTTAATTTGTCTTGGTTATTGGTAATTCCTGATCAAGTTAAGTATCTTTGCAGTGCGTAAGTCTTGTATGTTTAATGTTTTGTGTTCTCTTTCACAAGGATTTTACTCTGCAAGGTAACTGTTTACTAACGTTTGTATTGCATTGCTGTTAATTTACAACGGTATTTATGTGATTATTGTTGTGTGCACATGAAGGCTTTTATTCTATAAGATAAATAGATATATATATGTACATCATGTATATATATATATATATATATATATATATATATATATATATATATATATATATATATATATATATATATATATATATATATTGGCACTCTAAAAATTTATTTATCCTTGCAGGCTTCCTACTTTGTTTATGTTATTTAACTATTTGTGGACATGACTACTTTCAGACTACAACGCAAACTTGTATCAATAAATCCTACACACTTTAGAATGGAGTTATTAAAACAAAGATTTGATAAAACCTTCTATATATATACACATACGTACATATGTATATATACATACATGCATATATATATGCGTACATGTGTGTATTTATATACATGTATACATGCCTATATATATATATATGTATGTATGTATGTATGTATGTATGTATGTATCAGCACTACAAAGCATTCTAAGAAAAACAATTATATATATATGTACATCATGTGTATATATATGTACATGTATATATATACGTACATGTGTATATGCACACACACACACACACACACACACACACACACACACACACACACACATATATATGTATGTATGTATTGGCACTCTAAAAATTTGTTTATCCTTGCAGGGTTCTTACTTTGTTTGTTTATGTTGTTTAACTATTTGTGGACATGACTACTTTCAGACTGCAACCCACACTTCTATATATAAATGCTACAGACTTCAGAATGGAGTTATTAAAACACACATTTGATAAAACTATATATATATATGTACCAGCACTACATATATATTCAAACCGAGGAAAAATTATAACCAAAGTTCTCTACAATAAACGACAGACACCGAGAAATTAAAAGCCAAACAAAGATCATTTACCTTGCAGAGTGAAAGTATTGATGTTCTAAATGTTTACAAACAAATTTTTTTTTGTAAAAATAAACACTTACCTTGCAGACTAAAAGCATCGACAAACAAACTTTCGAAAGCAAGTCTATGCAGAGATTCTTACAACGTAATCACATAAAGAACATTTTGATATTTTCATTGAACCACAATTATGATTAACAATTCAAATATCTAAAACAAAACAACATTGTACAAAGGCAAACTAAATGTTACTTATTAAATATGGTTGCAAAAAAGCGAGAATTAGACCTTTCCAACAATGCTTTCACAATAAAATTAAGTTTCCAAAGTAATACTCTATCAACAGACAATCTATAATCATAGAAGTAAATATTTTCAATTGTACCTAGATATGATTGCTTGTAGAATTTGTTTGATTGTTTGGAGGGAGATGAGAATATAATGTGGAACCAAAGAAAGAAGACGTGAAAATAAAAATGGGAGACAACATAATTGTTTAGATAAACAAAAAATGCAACCAATAAGAGGAGTAGAAGAACACGAAATATCACTATGTTGAGTGCTCAAGAGATAGATTTCTAAGGCAAACATTATTTACAGTTATGGGTTAGGAGTGATGGGATCATTTGACATGGGAAGCTATCAACATCAAAGGAAGAATGTGCTGGGAAATGTGGAATGTATTTGAATAAACTTATCTGCTCCATTTTGTTCATATTAGTTCCATTTTGTTCATTCTTATTGCTCTGCCATGAATATTAGAGTTTGGGGATGCAATGGCTCATTGGATTTAGGTCTTTTTGCACTATAAATGTACATTGGCTTGGCTTCTTATATGTGGTCTACAAAACTCTTGGGCATTGATCTTTCTGAACATGGATCCAGAAGCTGGAATTGATCGGCTTAAGGAAAATAAGGTTAGTTAGAATTTCCCTTCTCATTTTCATGCCCATTTAATCAAGTTCATTTTTCTTCTTTTGCCAAGAATCTTTTATATATATTGAAGCTTCTATATTAATCACCATTACCATTGTAGTACACTGGGAAAATGTGAAAACACGGTAGGGTTCGACTAAAAGAACTGAAATTCATTATGATTCGCTAAATCAGACTTTCTATGTGGTGCTTTGCAATTTTGAAATTGATGCAGATTTAAGAACAATTTGCCCACAACTACTATGCAATTTTTATCCTACTCTAGAATTTTGAACTTTTATGTGGACCATTTTGGATAGGTCTGTACATGGCTACAGTGGAATGTCATTATTATTATTTTGAACTTAATTAGATTTGAAAGTCAAGACGAACAGTAGCTATTCC